>NC_086190.1:15025000-15220000 GCF_023053635.1 Elgaria multicarinata webbii
TTACAAAACGAACACCCGACTTTGAAGAGCATCACCGGATCAAGGCCGGGCCTCCAACCAAACCCACAGAATACTCGTGCTGGGCGCCTTTCTGGGGGCATCCTTGTTTTTCCATCTCCACTCGCGGGTCGAGCGTTAGACCGAGGTACGTGGGCAAAGGAAGTAGCGAGGGGGCAAAGAGGTAGAACTCACGGCAAGGGAGGAATATGGGCTTTGCAAACTGCCCATTTCTACCACCAGTAATCTTCGTGGTGGAACTCTCACCGGGTGAACTGAATGAAAACACCGGTTGGAAGATCCCTCTCACCGAGCCAGGATGTTCTCTCTCAGGCAACCTGGGATCCCTAAGTGCGGCAACTTCTCCCTTACCATCCGGCCCGATCACTGAGGTCATCAGAGGGCACCCTCCTCGTGGTTCCACGTGGACCTGTGGCCCGATTAGAATCCACCTGGAGAAGAGCCTTGAGTGTGGTGGCCCCTTCTCTGTGGAACTCCCTGCCCCTGGAAGTCAGGCAGGCACCAACACTAGGCTGCTTCCGGCGCCTCCTGAAAACAACTCTGTTTCGAGAAGACGTCCCCAACCAACTAATCACTGTTTTTCTGGTTCCTTTGTTTTTAAATTGAACAATTTTAATTTGCTTTTTGAACTTTCTTTTACTGTTTACACCTATGTTCAGTGCTCTGGAATCTGTGTTAGATAATTGAGCGGTATATAAATATTGTTAATAATAATAATAATTTTTGTAAACCTCCCAGAGAGCTTCAACTATGGGGTGGTATAATAAATGTAATAAATAATAAACATAATCATGATTCAGCCTTAGACTGCTTCGCATACGAACTGAGCGACAACCTGTGGAGATCACAGCGGAGCAGTGAAACCCAGCCACGGCTGCATATTTATGTATTTATTTATTGCATTTCTATACCGCCCAATAGTCGAAGCTCTCTGGGCGGTTCACAAAATTAAGACCATTCAAAGTATAAAACCATAATATAAAATACAATATAAAAAGCACAACCAAGATAAAAACAGCAGCAATGAAAAAATATAAATTTAAAATAGAAATTTAAAACAGCCAAGTTAAAATTAAGTTGATAGACTGTTAAAATACTGGGGGAATAAAAAGGGCTTCACCTGGCGTCTAAAAGCATATAATGTAGGTGCCAAGCGAACCTCCTTAGGGAGCTCATTCCACAGCCGGGGTGCCACAGCAGAGAAGGCCCTGCTCCTGGTAGCGACTTGCCTCACTTCCTTTGGCAGGGGCTCATGGAGAAGGACCCCTGAGGATGATCTTAGGGTCAAGGCACGTACATATGAGATTATCCTTTAGATAAAGAGTATAATGTAGGCGAACCTCCTTAGGGAGCTCATTCCACAGCCGGGGTGCCATAGCAGAGAAGGCCCTCCTCCTGGTAGCCACCTGCCTCACTTCCTTTGGCAGGGGCTCATGGAGAAGGACCCCTGAGGATGACCTTAGGGTCAGGGCACGTACATATGAGATTATTCTTTAGATAAAGAGTATAAAGTAGGCGAACCTCTCTAGGGAGCTCATTCCACAGCCAGGGTGCCACAGCAGAGAAGGCCCTGCTCCTGGTAGCCACCTGCCTCACTTCCTTTGGCAGGGGCTCGCGGAGAAGGACCCCTGAGGATGACCTTAGGGTCCGGGCAGGTACATACGGGAGGAGGCGTTCCTTCGGATAGCCTGGCCCCAAGCCATTTATAGGTCTTTGAATGTTAATACCAGCACTTTGAATAGAAAACACAACCAGGCTCCGTACAATCACAACCGCCGCTGAGCTTCGAACTCGCTTCCCCCGCTGGGCAAACCTACCGCCGCTCTTTCCGCTTCTCTCTCTCTCTCTCGCTCTCTCTCCCTCTCCTTCTCCTTCTCTTTCTCTCGCTCCCGCTCTTCTCTTGCCTTCTGCTCGGCTTCCCTCTTAGCCTTCTCGATGGCCTCCTCTCGCTTCTTGGCCAGCTTGGAGCCGGCCAGGGGCATGAAGTACAGGTCTGTCCTGGCACATGAGTTGTAGCCGCGGTCCAGGTGCTTGTAGAACCTGAAGACCAGGAAGACGGGGAAGGGGAGAAATGACAGTCAGCATTTGAGAAGCAACACGGGGGAAATGAAACATCGAAACGTCTTTCCAAGTCAGCTCTGGGTAAAATAATAACGTTAAAAAAAAAAAATCCAGGTGGAAATCAGGCAGTGAAGCCTGAGAACTTTTCAAACAAGGAGGCAAGGCACTAGTCCTCACGGACAGGGCTGCGCCGATTCAGTACGCTGAGAGTCTCAGCATTTGTGGCTGCAGGGAAAGAGGGAGAAGGGGGTTAGAAATGTGTACGCAGGGTTTGGGGGGAGGCTCAGGGCTGCTTCGCGTGCGTGACGTGAAAGCAGCAGGGCGTCACGTAAAGCGCACACACCGTGAGAGCGTCATGAGGCAGGTGGGAGGGACTCTTCTCGATATAGGTGATTAAAGCCGCCTTGTGAAACGGCGTCCACTGCGGTAAAAGCGACAGGGCAACGTACGTTGAAAAGATGATTAAGAACCTAACAAGAGCCCTGATGCTGGATCAGACCAAGGGCCCATCCAGTCCAGCACTCTGTTCACACAGTGGCCAACCAGCTCTCGACCAGCAACCAACCAAGCAGGACACGGTGCAACAGTACCCTCCCACCCATGTTCCCCAGCAACTGGTGCACACAGGCTTACTGCCTCGAATACTGGAGGTAGCACCCTAGTAGCCCTTGATTAGCCTTCTCCTCCTCCAGGGATTTATCCAACCCCCTTTTAAAGCCATCCAGATTGGTGGCCATCACCACATCTTGTGGTAGTGAGTTCCAGAATTAAGAAAGCCATGGAAGAGAGAAGACACCACCCAGGCACAAGAATTGCTTTTGGAAGGGTAGAGAAAATGGATTAACCCAAGAAAACAAATCGATATCCTAATTTGCGTAGGGCGGTGCAGTCCTTCAGAGGGACGTTCCTTTTTTTTTTAGAAAGGATTTTGTAAAATAAAAAATAAAAATCTTAATGCAACTCGAAGTGAATGCTCCTCCTACATCGCTACGTCTGGAACCGAAATATCCTGCGAAGAAGATTTTACTCAGCTCAAAAAGGTATTGCGGCCCCTGGTTTTCCTCTTATTATTATTTATTATTATTATTATTATATTCATTTGTATCCCGCCTTTTGCCCAATGCTGGGCCTCAAGGCGGCCTTACAAAGTTTAAAACATACATGGGGGGGGGGGTGAGAAACAAAACCATAAACATTTAAAATACACAACAAAATTATAAGACATTAACATAGATGGAGGGCTGGATTATTCTCCAAAGGCCTGCTGGAACAAACAAGTTTTCGCCTGCTTCCGAAAGCCCATCAAGGAGGGAGCCAGCCTAGCTTCCCTGGGAAGAGAGTTCGAAAGCACCGGAGCAGCCACCGAGAAGGCCCTCTCCCATGTTCCCACCAAGCGTGCCTGTGAAGATGGTGGGACTGAAAGAAAGGCTTCTCCAGAAGATCTCAAAGCACGGGCAGGCTCATAAGGGAGAATACGGTCTTTCAAATAACCTGGACCCGAACCATATAGGGCTTTATAGGTCATAACCAGCACTTTGAATCAATGGTAGGCGCACCGGTCATCATATCCAGGTTCTAGCGAGTTGAAAGCAGCTTTTGCAAGAGCCTTGCCACTAAAGGGGCGCTGTGCGACGCCTCGGCCATCTTAACAACGGCCGTGCAACGGTGGACATTAGGAAGTCCCATTACGGCAAGGGTGGGGGGAAACTCTGCCAGAGGCCTGCGTTGCACTTTGGAGAAGTTCGGGGGCGGGGCATTCCAGTAATGGGCGGAGCTAAAGGTAAAAGGGGCATGGTCAATAATACCAAAAAAACCCAAAAAAACCCACCAGCTTACATTAGCACCTTTGGCGAGGCGTCTTAACCTTTTAGAAGAGCAAAACAACTACCCAAAAGTCAGGCGGTTTGAGGGGTGGAGTCAAGGAAAGGGGGCGTGGCTTTCTGGGAAACCTTCCCCAGCCCTGCATTAAGGGGATCCATGAGAAGCACCCCTGATCCGAGACTCCGATTTCCACACGAGTAAACCACCCTGCCAAATGCGTGTGGCTGGGTGGGGCGGGGTCCCGTGCACCATCCCGCAGAGGCCAGAGAGGTAAGCTCGGACGGAAAAGGGCTGGGCTTGGCCTCCTTACCTAGCAGACTGGCTGGCATGGCTGGGCGTATCCACCACCGTAGGCTCCGGCGACGGGCTCCGGGGCGGGGGGGGGCGGGCTCTCGGGCTCCTCCACCTCGTCGGGGGCCTCCTCCTTGATCTGGATGGGCGGCATCGTGCAGGATGTCACCACGGGGACGTTCCCGCTGCAGGCCGCCGAGGCGGAGACCGCCGCCTGAGGCGGGGCGCCAGGCACAGAAGGCGGGGTGGAGGTGGACGGGCAGGAGGGCGGCGTGACGGGCGGCGGGCCCCCGGGGACAAAGGGGTGCTGGGAGAACGGGGGCTGGGACGGTCCCGGGTGGAGGCCCGAGGAGGGGTGGCCGGCCGAGGGAGGGAGGCTCTGGCTTTGCGTCAGGACCGGCGGCTGCACCGGGGAGGGCTGCAGCGGCTGGCTCTGAGGCATCAGCTGCAAAGGCGGCGGGTGGGCCGAGGGCGGGTGGTGGGTCGACAGGGAGCTGAGCGGCTTCAGGGCCGGCGGCGGCGGCAGGTTGGAGTTCATGGAGAACGGCGAGGGCCCCGACAGGTGCTTGTGGGAGGGCGGCGTGGGGAGCTGAGGGATCGGGGTGGTGGGGGGCGGCTTGATGTGGGGCATGGACAGGGGGGCGGGGGGCAGGGGCTGCTCCCGCGGCGGGGGCGGCTGCGGCAACAGGGGAGCGGGCGCCTGCAGGGCGGGCTGCGCGGAGGCGGCCTGGAGGGCCGGGTGCGGGTGGGGGAGGGCCTGCGACGACAGCGGCCCCTGAGCCGGCACCTGCGGCGTGAGGGGGAAAGGCGGGGCGGGCAGCGGGTGGGGCAGCAGCGGCTGGGGGGCCTGGAGGCCGTGGGGGAAGGCCGGCATCTGGCCATGAAGGGGAGGCTGCGGCTGCGGCTGCGGGAGGGCCGGGGCCTGGGCTTGGCTCTGGGGAGCAATCAGAGGCTGCAGGGGCGGGTGAGGCGAGGGCGGCCGCTGGGGGTGCAGCGATGGCGCTTGCTGGATGTGGGAATGGGGCGGCACCGGAGCCTGGGGCTGGCTGGGCGGCTGGGCGGTGGGGGCGTGGGGGGGCGCCGAGGCAGAGGTCGCTGGCAGCGGGAGGGAGGGGGGCGGGGGCTGCGCGGGGCCGTTGGGGGCCTGCAGCACGTGCTGCTGAGCCGAGGAATCCGAGTCGCTCTCATTGTCTTGGGGGCTGGGGATGCTGGGCGAGGTGCTCCGGTTGTCCTGGTCGATGTCCTTCGGGTCGCTGCTGCCCTCGTCGTTCACGCTGCGGCTGTCGGAGCTTTCGCCTTCGCCCTCGCCCTCCGACGGGGAGTTGGGCCGGCTGATCTCCTGCGGGGAAGGAAGGAGGGCGAGAGGATGGCTCGTGAAAAGGGGCGTGGGGACGGCGAGCGGCTCCCCCCCCTCCCGAGCAGCTGGGCCAGTGCAACGCAACAGCTCTGGGGCCAGAGGTAGAAAATCCAAACCCCGCTTAATTCGGGGGTACCATCTAGCGGGAAGGGATCCAGCGCCAGGCCTCCAGAAACGGAGAGCAGCTGCACGAGGGCACAACCCTTTCAACCAGGAAACCTCTGAGCGGATGATGCCCTGTGGGCCACGTCTGTCTGCTTTGCTGGCCCCCGGAGGCGCCCGCCTCGCCTTTGCCGCCTGGTGCGGCTGCCTCGAACGCGGCCCTGAGCTTGAGGAGCACTCGGCTGCATCGGAGGCCACGCTCTCTCCATGGGCCCCGAAGGAGAATCTGACAGGCAGTGCCGGCTGCTGGGGACCACAGGGCCTGTATATACAGGCGGCCTCACATTCAGGGGATTGGGGGGCAAGCCCCACTGGACCTGAAGAAGAGCCCCGCTGGATCCGACCAAAGGCCTCTCCAGTCCGGCATTCTGTCCACACAGAGGCCAAACCGCTACCGGCAGAAGCCCGCAAGCAAAGTGGGAAAGCAAGAACCCTCTCCCGCAGTTGCTCCCCAGGAGAAGGCTGAGCCCATGCCAAGATACTTCCCTGGCCTTGCAAAGGGCCCTCTCCATCAGCAGGCAGTGCCTGCGAGACAGAAGCCCACGCCGTCGGGGGTATCGCTAACCCGGCCTTCCCCCATCAGATGCCCATCAGGTGGTTTTGGACTTCGAAACCCCATCAGCCAAACTAGGATGGCCAACGTCCGGGAACGCCAGGAGGGCACCGGGTTGGGGCAGGCCGCTCCCACGGGACCAACCTGCGTTTTGGTTTTCTTGGCGTTGATCCTGTCGGGCTCCTCCGTGTCAGAAGCCGCCTTTTCCCGCTGCCTCTTGGAGCTCTTGAGAGGAGATGATGCCTCTTCTTTGATCTTCTGCCACAGACGGAAAGGAAGAACGTTATTAGGGGAAAGCGGCAGGAGAACAGACCTGTCTGGAAACAACTGGGCCTGTTTAGCCTGGAGAAGAGAAGATGGAGGGGAGACATGAGAGCACTCTTCAAATACTTGAAAGGTTGTCGCACAGAGGAGGGCCAGGATCTCTTCCAATCATCCCAGAGGGCAGGACACGGAATAAGGGGCTCAAGTTACAGAAAGCAGAGTTGGAAGGGGCCTACAAGGCCATCGAGTCCAACCCTCTGCTCAATGCAGGAATCCACCCTAAAGCATCCCTGACAGATGCTTGTCCAGCTGCCTCTTGAAGGCCTCTAGTGTGGGAAAGCCCACAACCTCCCTAGGTAACTGGTTCCATTGTCGTACTTCTCTAACAGACAGGAAATTTTTCCTGAAGTCCAGCTGGAATCTGGCTTCCTGTAGCTTGAGCCCGTTATTCCGTGTCCTGCATTCTGGGATGATCTAGAAGAGATCCTGGCCCTCCTCTGTGTGACAACCTTTTAAGTATTTGAAGAGTGCTGTCATGTCTCCCCTCAAAACATGCCCAGTTGTTTCAGTCTCTCCTTATAGGGCTTTGTTTCCAGACCCCTGATCATCCTGGTTGCCCTCCTTTGAACACGCTCCAACTTGTCTGCATCCTTCTTGAATTGTGGAGCCCAGAACTGGACGCAATACTCTAGATGAGGCCTAACTAGGGCTGAATGGAGAGGAACCAGTACCTCACGTGATTTGGAAACTATACTTCTATTAATGCAGCCCAAAATAGCATTGGCCTTTCTTGCAGCCACATCGCACTGTTGGCTCCTATTCAGCTTGCGATCTACAACCATTCCAAGATCCTTCTCGTTTGTAGTATTGCTGAGCCAAGTATCCCCCATCTTGTAACTGTGCCTTTTGGTTTCTATTCCCTAAATGTAGAACTTGGCTTGTAGAAGTTCTTTGACTTCTGTGGCCAGTGGTGTATATTATTCGTTCTGCGGGATGCATCGTTAGATTCTCAGGGGACAGTCCCAGCTCGGACGTCGACTCCAGCCAAGTCACGCCTGGTCTCAGCCTCAGCTTGCCACCGGGACCAAGAGCAGACATCTGAAGAGCCGGAACTTACCTTGGTGGACTTCTTCACCGAATCCGCCTTGCTGTCGTTGCTCGAAGTGCTGGCAGCGCTGGGAGAGTTCCGTCCGCTGGATCGGATGTCTTCGTTGGTGGGAGAGGCTCTACCATCGGGGCTGGTGGGCTGCTTTTTACGTCCACTACGTAGCGTAGACATCTGCTAGCGTAACGAGAAATGCAGAAAGCGTGATGCCCTCTATTTAACTTTCGGTCAGAGGCCTTTTAAGGATGCTTTGACTGTTTTGACAAGCAGGTTTTAGGGCTGGATTTAAACTACAGTTAGCCACTCTTTTGCCTCCTTTGAGTCTGTGGGAAAAGCTAGCCCCAAAGAACGAAGCACACACACACACACACTCCAAAGCACTGAAATAATTCAAGAGGAGATGGCGTGGTGTGTGTGGAAAAGCAGAGCGAGAGGAGAAAAGCAACTAGAGGGAAACCCCGGTGCTTCCTAAGACCATGAACGGCGTCACCATATTCCTGCTCTACTAGAAAGATTATGCAGCAACGATTAATGCCACTTCACCAGCTTGCTTTCCAATTTACCAGCTGCTTGGATAGCTAGAGAAGAGAAGATGGAGGGGAGACATGAGAGCACTCTTCAAATCCTTGAAAGGTTGTCACACAGTGGAGAGCCAGGATCTCTTCTCGATCCTCCCAGAGTGCAGGACACGGAATCACGGGCTCAAGTTACAGGAAGCCAGATTCCAGCTGGACATCAGGAAAAACTTCCTGACGGTTAGAGCAGTACAACAATGGAATCAGTCACTGAGGGAGGTGGTGGGCTCTCCCACACTCTCCCAACGTGGAGCCCCGCGCCCGCCCAGCCGAAGCGAAGCCAGGGACACTGGGGTGGGGCAGGGCTCCACGTTCGGACTTCTGGGCCCGTTCCAGAAGTCCAAACGTGGAGCCGCCCACACCAGCATCTCTGGCTTCGCTTCGGCTGGGTGGGCGCCGGGCGCCATCTCGCCCGCCCAGGCCCAGCTGAATCCTCGGGCCGGGCCGGCTCACAGCCAACGCGCGTGACTGCTGCACTGCGCCCGGCACCCCTCTTAGCGTGGCACTCTAGGCGGCCGCCTGAGTGGCCTCTATGGTAGCACCGGCCCTGGGTATCCCCGCTTGAGAAACAAAACACGACTTCTCTGAGTTTGCTCCACAGCCCCAAACTTCGGTTGGGTTGCCGCTGCAGAGGCCAGCTTGAGGATTTTCCTTTTCTTTATTTAAGTCGCGCAAATTGCAGCTGAATTTTGCACAAATTTGCACAGATCTCCATTTGCGCAAATTACGGCACCCCACCAAAACAAACAAAACAAAACAAAAAATCCCTGCCAAAAAATCCCTGGAGTTCGGGGGGGGGGGAATGTCTTAGCCCACAAATGGAAGCCGCGTTGGGCACGCTGCCCAACTCCATTGGAGGTTCCAGCAACGGACACCCCTACATTCAATGTCTTGGCTTTGGGTACCAGATCAATTCTGTGTGTGTGTGTGTGTGTTTGTGAGAAGAGGGGAGACTGTAGCGGCCTTACCGAGCCTCGACTCCGCCTTGTCCTCATGCTGTGCTTCCCGCTGAGTCCGTCATCTTCCTCTTTGACAGGCTTAAACATAAAGGGGGGCGGGTCCACCGGCTTCTCGATGGGCGGGAGCTCCCCGTACTTCTTGAAGTGGATGCGGCAGTCCGTGCACAGCAAGATGTTCTCCCGCCCACCGTGGTGCCAGTCCTTGGAGGCTGTGGTCAGAAAGAGGGAGGTGGGTGTTGTTGGTTTTTTTTAATGCCAGGCACACACTGAGACAAATGAATGATTGGCATGTATTTATGGACACAGGGTCAACGACAGGTTTTTGAGAGTCCTTGGGCGAGGGGCCCACTCAATGGGCCCACCCCTCTCTCGGTGAATCTACCTTCTCACCACCACTCTTCTCGATCCTCCCAGAGTGCAGGACACGGAATAACGGGCTCAAGTTAAAGGAAGCCAGATTCCGGCTGGACATCAGGAAAAACTTCCTGACTGTTAGAGCAGGACGACAATGGAACCAGTGACCTAGGGAGGTTGTGGGCTCTCCCACACTAGAGGCCTTCAAGAGGCAGCTGGACAAGCATCTGTCGGGGATGCTTTAGGGTGGATTCCTGCATTGAGCAGGGGGTTGGACTCGATGGCCTTGTAGGCCCCTTCCAACTCTGCTATTCTATGATTCTATGGTCACCAGCTGCTCGTCACCTGGAATGAGAAGCAGCAGTAAAGAAGAGGGGCACCTTCTGCGGGCGCTTGGCACATGCCCAGCCGTGCCTACCCGTGATGCTGGCCCTGTATGTGCAACCTTGGTACAGCAATATAGGGCTAGTCCCGCAGACCTGCCTTAAAGGGTTGTTGTAAGGCTTACGACTAGAAAGCACATGGAACACTTTCGACGTTTACACCAGCTGTATAAATGCGAAGTACCCTAATTATGATACTGAAGCTTTGCAGACCAGCTGGCGGGTTCCCCGTTACAACCCACTTGTAAGATGTTTCTCAACCTTTCACACAAGGAAAACCTCCCCAGGGAAGCACAAGTAATCTGAAAACCAAGGCAGGACTCTTCTTTTCTAGATTCGCTGTTTGTAAACTGCCCTGGTTGGCTTCAGAAAAGCGGCAAAGAGATGCCATTGATAAAGTAATAAAGGAAATAACAGCGCCTTTCTAGCTTCGGTCGCTCAAGGTGCAGCTTCTTGGACAAGCTCATCTAGGAAAGACGAGCATTTGCGCCACGCTTACAAAACGCCGACAGGGGCTGCAGAAAACCCCCTTGCCCTGTTGAACCCTCAAGACTGCAGAAAACCCCCTTGCCCTGTTGAACCCTCAAGACTGCAGAAAACCCCCTTGCCCTGTTGAACCCTCAAGACTGCAGAAAACCCCCTTGCCCTCAAGCTAAGCCTGGCAGTATGGCAGAGGGGAGGCGCAGGAGACACGTGGTATGTAAAGGTGCATACTGGTGGTGAAGCAGTGGCGGCAGGCGTAGCCCTTCAGTTCCTGTTCGCTGTCCTCGCTGTCGAAATCATCTTCGCTGGCCGAACTCAAATCCACTAAAGGCAAAGAGGTGTGGGGGGGGAGACAGTGGGGGGGGGGGAGAAGAGCAAGTTACTGAGTCAGGAAGTTTTTTCCCCTCCCTTCTTTTGCAACACATCCGTTCATTAAGAAAAGAAAAAGCATATTGGGGCTCCTTAAGGACTACTGGATTTATTGCGGCAGATTTTTTTAATGGAGTAGAGCCCGTTTCATCAGATGCATGGAGGGCGAGTTTTTCAGGAAGTTAAAGGAAGCCAGATTCCAGCTGGACATCAGGAAAAACTTCCTGACTGTTAGAGCAGTATGACAATGGAATCAGTTGCCTGGTGAGGTTGTGGGATCTCCCACACTAGAAGCCTTCAAGAGGCAGCTGGACAACCCTCTGTCAGGGATGCTTTAGGGTGGATTCCTGCATTGAGCAGGGGGTTGATGGCCTTATAGGCCTCTTCCAACTCTGCTATTCTATGATTCTATGATTCTACTTGGCAGATATATGCCTGCACTGCAAACTCCTTCGGCCCCACCAGCCTACCCATTCCCCCACCCCCATACCCATGTCTCTGCAGAGGCCACCAGTGAGGGAGGAAGCAGCAGCCAGGCACCTCTCCATCGTGCCTGGGTCCAGCTCCAGCTGAGAGCTCCCTCCCTCCTGCTACCAACTGTCACTGCAGAGGCCACCAGTGAGGGAGGAAGCAGCAGCCAGGCACCTCTCCATCGTGCCTGGGTCCAGCTCCAGCTGAGAGCCCCCTCCCTCCTGCTACCAACTGTCTCTGCAGAGGCCGCCGGTGAGGGGGGGGCGGCCGGGCACCTCTCCACCGTGCCTGGGTCCAGCTCCAGCTGAGAGCCCCCTCCCTCCTGCTGTCACCTGTAACTGCTGAACTTTCCAACTAAGATTGTAGTGCCTGAATTTGCTTTCCTTTTCCCCCTCCTCCTCCTCCCTCCCAATCCCCTTTCCTTTTGTGTCATGTCTTTTAGATTGTAAGCCTGTGGGCAGGGACTGTCAAGAAATACTTTTGTAAGCCGCCATGAGAGCCTTTTTAGGCTGAATGGCGGCATAAAAATCCTTAAATAAATAAAATAAATAAAAATGTGTATCTGACGACTGCTGATGAAGTGGACCCCAATCCACAAAGGTTTCTGCCAGGACAAATCCCTCAGTTCGTGTGTGTTTGCTCTAGCATAGATTTGTATATAGACAATATACAGATCTGTGGAGCGGGTACGAAGGACAGGGCCTTCTCTGCAGCAGCCCCTAGGCTCTGGAACGCCCTGCCTCGAGAAATGTGTTCAGCTCTCGTCCTCCCTCTGTTCCAGTATAGGATGTTGGCAATTCTATTCTGCCAAGCATTTTTTTAAATAACAAATGAGGCTGTAGTTTTACTCTCTCCCTTATAACTATGTGGTTTGGGTTTTCCATCTGCTACTGTTGTTTGTTTCAATTGTTTAACATCTATCTTATTTTATTGATTTATTTGTTTTCAAATCGTATATGCAACATTTTTGGGGGGGGCTTTGGGCTGAAAAGCTACATAAAAAAAATATCAGCACGTTGTGCTTAAAAAAACTCTGAGCCAAGAAAAGCTGAATTCTGCGCAAATATAATGCAGTCTTGAGGAGAGGCAAGGAACTAAATATAGCACTGGGACACTCACCCCACACTCCAACCACTGGAAATCTTATCCACTCACCCCCACTATCTTCTGAGATTTTAGCAGGCATTACCCACATATATCTAACTTAGCTCTGCAGCCATAAGGGCTAGAAACTTGATTTTTTAAAATAAAAATAAAAATGAAGAAAGCAGAGGTTCACAGAAAGCTGAATTCTGCACCCAGTCCCAGATTGGGTGTCTTTTTGGTGCTCTTGCAGAATCGCAGTGCACACGCACAGAGCTCAACATCTATACCAAAGGTATAACGCCTTCGCTTGGCCGTGCCACATGGGTTGCGGGTGGCTGCACTGGGTTGTGCCCATGGAGCCGTCGTTCCATGTAAGACTGGGGTGACGGCGATACTCCCATGCAAATGGGAGCAGGCATCACGGCCTTGTTAGTGAATCGTCCCTTATTTCCACGGCAGCCTTTTGCCTGGGTTCCCCCCCCTCCCGCGAAGCGCAAAACCAATTGCTCGCTGATCCCAGACACCTGCCATCCGCGGGGATAATGAATCGAAAGCGTGAGCACGGCTGAGGGCCCGAACTCCATTTCCCCGGCTGCGTTCGGTCAGAGGCGGAGAGCCATTAGCTTCTGTTTTAGCCCCATGCATCTAAACAGCGATAAATGCGCCGCTTTTAGCCTCCTACTTACAGAATTCGCTGGAGGGGGGGCGGGAAGGGGTGTTAACCGGAGTGGAAGCTGTCCGCGTTTTGATTCTCCGAAACACAGCCTGCCTCCGATGCCTGCGGTGAGCACGGGAACTTGCAGCTTCAGGGGTTTTCTTCCAGTAGTAATAAAAGGTGATCAATTCTCCCTGCAAAAGATATTAAAAAAAAGACACCCAGGGTGGCACAATGTTATCAAAGCAGCATAAGGATTTCTCGTTCACATACATGTCTCGTGAAACCGTGCGTTTGATAAATATGGGAGGCTGTATTGTCATGTCACATTTCACATGAAAATCCCCCTTGGATATTAGAGAGGGGAGGGGAGACAGATCAGGATGGAGGTCCGATGGGGCGGGGGGATTAACAGCAATTAAATGGAACCTCCACATCCAGGGGCGATCTACGCCTGGATACTAAGCATTGTGGACAAAGAGGAGATATCTACTTCTGGAAACACAATGCTGGGCTAGTTGGATTCGGTCTGATCCTTATATTAAAGGGACACAGTAGAAAAAGCACAGGAGTTGGAGGTTTAGAACCAGGGAGGGGAAACAGAGTACACGGGAGCATAGCAAGATGGCCCCAGGTTAGATTTTTTGTCCTTCTTGCCTTCTCTGACTGGGAGCTCCTCCCCAAGGTGGCCTTTCCTATCACCTCCTATCGGATCTGTTTTGACCAGGAGATGCTGTCAATTGAACCTGGGACCTTCTGCATTTGAAGCAGGGGTTTTACCTCTGAACTACAAGGATAAAGAGGAGAGGGCGAAAGGGTGGTTCTATCAAGGGGCAGCAGGCCACCACAATACGGATTCATAGAATCATGGAATAGCATAGTTGGAAGGGGCCTACAAGGCCATCCAGTCCAACCCCCTGCTCAATGCAAGAATCCACCCTAAAGCATCCCTGACAGATGGTTGCCCAGCTATCTCTTAGAATCATAGAATAGTAGAGTTGGAAGGGGCCTCTAAGGCCATCGAGTCCAACCCTCTGCTCAATGCAGGAATCCACCTTAAAGCATCCCTGACAGATGGTTGTCCAGCTGCCTCTTGAAGGCCTCTAGGTTAGGAGAGCCCACAGCCTGGAGTCAGTTGCAAGCAGAAGAACTGCTTTGCCAAAGAATATTTAGAAGCAGTTCAAGGCTGCTTTTGCCGCAAAAATGAGCTGGAGGGACCTGTTGGAAAGAGAGGCCATCTTAAACTAGACAAATTCACTACCACAAGATGTGGTGACGGCCACCCATTTGGATGGCTTTAAAAGGGGGTTGGATAAATTCCTGGAGGAGGAGAAGGCTATCCATGGCTACTAGCCCTGATGGCTGTGTGGTATCTCCAGTATCCCAGGCATTAAGCCTGTGTGCACCAGTTGCTGGGGAACATGGGCGGGAGGGTGCTGTTGCACCATGTCCTGCTTTGTTCATCCCTGGCCGACGGCTGGTTGGTCGCTGTGTGAACAGAGTGCTGGACTAGATGGACCCTTGGTCTGATCCAGCATCAGGGCTCTTCTGATGTTCTTAAATATAAAACAGATCTGGATGAAGGTCACTGTGTGCCAGAGGAGATAGAGGCAGCCATAATGTGATTAGATTATTCTATATAAGCCGCCTTTGAGATCCTTCGGGATTGAAAGGCGAGAGGGGGAAAAAGCAAAATCTTCTAAAGAAGGCTTTGCAGAACAATTCTGTCTGCGCCTTCCTCTGTAAGAAAGAAATTCCAATATTTTCAGATTTGATTGAAGTTCCTCCTGCTCCGTTCCAGCCATAACTGCAGCTCCCTTTTCCTTCAACTGGGCTTCTTGCCTTCCTACTCCCAACCCAGGAAAGCTTCTTAAAACTCAAACTAATAAAACAGGATACAACAAATTCCTGGTGTCTGGGATGATAACCAAAAGAGAAGTTTGTGGTGTAGACCTGCCCCAAGTACTATTATATAGTGCAGCTGTGCTTTTTAAAAGGGTACTTAGATTTTACTGACTTTCTTCTATACAGGGAGATTAAGGGGAAAAAATTTCACCTTAGGATTTCTGGTTTGAAAAACTATATCTGAGATTAGAACATATTAAAGACAAGGCTCTAGCGACAATACGGAAGCCGAATTAAAGCAATCTATTCTTTAAAATCTTAATACATGCAGCAGCGTTAAGATAATTAGGCGGTAAAAGCGCACATGCCAGGAGAAGTCTGGGATAATTCCACGGCGTAATGAACCTGGCTTACATTCAAAATCTGCAGCAGACGATATTGAAACGAGCAGGTGTAATGTTGAGCGAAAGCACGGCATATGTGGTTTTAATCTCCTTTCGCTTCGCTCTGAAACCCCGTCACTTCCGAGAGCTGCCTCTTTCAAGTTGAAAGGGAAGCGGAGGTGTTTCTAAGCAGCCTCTCGAAAGCCACCGTCAGAACGAACATGCCACAATTTCCCACAAGAGAGGGTGTGTGTGTCCGCCTCTTTGAACCCAGGTCTCGTCTCATAAGCCCTACAAACCTCAACTTGTGTGTGTGTGTGTGTGTGTTCACAGTTTCACCTTTGCGTAGGTGAAACACCAAAACATCACCACCAGAGCGACACGCAAAAGAAATCCTGGAGGACTCTTACTGAGGTTTTAGCCAAGACCCCTTCCAGCGTTTCAAAGAGGGCAAATGCAAAGCGATTAACTGACAGGGATAACGATCGTTCTGGCAGAACGTGGACTTGCTCTGCGTGCAAACATAAAAAGCCTTACTACAGGGTGACGTCGCTGTGACCAAAGGGGATATGTTTAGGAGTGTGAGCACGTGGGTGTCGGGGTGTGGGTGTGTGCTGGTGGCGACTCTGGGTTGCATGAAAAATGTGCACCAGCATTCACATACAGGTAAGGAGGAGGCGCACAAAATGTCACCACGAAGGGGCGATTCTACGCGCCGGCTTGACAACGTGCACAATCCCGTAATCGTTATGACAACAATATGAATGCTCAAAGCTTGTACAGAGCTTTCCAGTGTTCAATGTGGGTCACATCCATTATCTTGTAACCTTTACAACAATTCTGTAAGGCGGAATTGAAAAGGATCAGGCCAGGAGGCCAAATACACACACACACACAAGAATACCCCAAGCCATTCTCCCAACCACGGATCATTTCATGATTCCCCATTCTTTCGTGCAGTTCTAAATGGTTTTCAAGGCTTTAAAAGAAATGACATTTATACCCCATCCCGCCTTTCCGCTTGCAAGGAGCCCAAAGTGGCTTACATGGTCCTCCTCTGCTGCACTTTATCCTCACAACAACCCTGTGAGGTAGGTTAGAGTCTAACAAGGACGACTTCCCAAAATATTCAGCTTCGAGTGTCATATGTTAGTTGTACCTCTGCTGAAGGAACTGATGCCGGGAGCGCAAGGCTGCCCTCCTCGGTTTAATTGTTTTAAAAGGGGAGATACATTATTTTTAAATGTTTTAATTAGTTTTAATTAGTTATATGTATTTTATGGCGTTGTATTTGTGTTGTATCCCGCCTCGATCCAGAGGGAGAGGCGGGTAGCAAATAAATTAT
Organism: Elgaria multicarinata webbii; assembly: GCF_023053635.1. Classification (NCBI taxonomy): domain Eukaryota; kingdom Metazoa; phylum Chordata; class Lepidosauria; order Squamata; family Anguidae; genus Elgaria; species Elgaria multicarinata. The sequence goes on from NC_086190.1 coordinate 15,041,541, forward strand.
TATTATTATTATCATCATCATTATTATTATTATTATTAGCAAAACAATGGAGTGATTGCTTGTTCAGACGACATGCTAAGCCTTTTGCAGCAAATGGTTAGTGAGCATATTTAAACCGTGGTTATGTAGCCACCAGGGTTAAGCAACGTTAAGCCATGGTTCACATGACACGTTAAACCATAATGTTTCACTCAAGACGCTTAGTGCGTCATCGGAACGACCTTGGGCTGCACCGATCATTTCTTGATGGCCGCATCAAGCGAAAGCTACAGTTGCGTGAACCGGCTTTCCCAAATGCCACAATGAGAATGCTCAAGAGCATCACGAACATTTATTTTTTGGCATCTAACTGCGATTGTGGTTGCCCCGTGTCCAGTAGCCCAGCAGCAAAACTGGGCCACCCCACAGATAAAGACAGGAGCCTTTACACAACAGAAAGAATCCCCAGGGCTAAAGGGAAATATTCACCTAAAAATGTAAACCGCCTGAACCCAGAGCTCAGCAGTTTCGTGCCGCTGTGCGACTGGGTGGAGATTCCCCAACCATTTACCCCTGTGCAGGACTCTTTGCTGGGTTCCCATTTGTATCAGCCAATATCAACTCAACAACACAGTATTTTCAAAGGCGTCCATTCACACATGCAGCTCTGGGTTGCATGTTACGTAGTCAAGTAATAAGTAACCCACGCATGTGTGGACAAAGCCCTCCATCATCATTAAAAGAAGTTACGGACACACTCCCCTGGATTAAGGGAAGGGAAGGAAAGGAACCTCTCGTGCAAGCACTGAGTCATTACTGACTCTTGGAGGGATGCCAGCTTTCGTTGACGTTTTCTTGGCAGGTCTTATAGCGGGGTGGTTTGCCGTTGCTTTCCCCGGCCATTGTTACCTTTCCCCCAGCTAACTGGGTACTCATTTTACCGACCTTGGGAGGATGGAAGGCTGAGTCGACCCGAGCCGGCTGCCTGAAACCAGCTTCCGCTGGGATCGAACTCAGGCCATGGGGAGAGTTTCAGCTGCAGAAACTGCTGCTTTACCGCTCTGCGCCACACGAGGCTCTCCCCTGGATTAAGGTTAGGGCTAATCTCTGAAAATGCGACGTGAGAACACCATCTGATCCGTTGACACCCGTACGTTTTCATCTGAGCAAGGCAGTTCCCTAAGGAGGGCGGTGAGCGCGCATTTGAAACCTCTGCCGGTGGTTCCGCCGCGCAAGCGCCTCACGTAAATCTCTCCCCAGGCGGTTCTAGTGGGCCCTCCCTCGCCAATCAAAGGAATTAAATACTGGAGTAAGAGTGAATCGGGGAGGATTAGGAAGAGCGTACTGGCGACGGCCTGGGTGGCAGGAGCTTGAACACAAACAAAAGGACCAGCCGAGAAAGCTTTGGTGGTTGGGCAAACACGGGAGGCAAAACAGCGTCACTGCGAGTCAAGTCAATTGAACTTTCATCAAACATGCCTAGTGTGTGCATGCCGCCGAAAGCCCATCCATTGCGCATAAATTCAGGGAACAAAAGCAGCTGCGGAAATCAATAGCCTACTGAAACATTAACACAGGCGGTCATTGATCAAAAGGCCCCCTTGACAAAGGACTGTGGTGGCTGCGCTCGCCAGGGCCCAGACGGCCTCTCGTCAAAGGCCGTTTTTGTTCCTGGGTGATCTCACCTCTTTCGCTCGCGCGGAAGGGTGCTGCGTGGCTTAACATCTCTGCATTGCCACGGCTGCTAGTGAGATAAGCCGGGCTGGTTGGATATCCGGGTCCAAGACCGATGGGAGATCAAAATGGCTGCCCTGAACCTGTGTTCTAGCTCGGAGAGATGTGCCCAGCAAAGCCGGCTCACGCTTCTAAAAGCCTGTGTTTGTGGCAGCGCTCCCTAACAAGAGATACATCAAAGCCACTTGCAAGAAAAGCATCAGCATTGAAGGGCAGAAAGAGTCTCTTGGCCTGGACCTAAGGATCCTGAAATGGAGGAAAAGACAGATAAATGCGGCTGTTTGGCCACAGTGTGGATAAAATGCTGGACTCTGATCTGGTGTGATCTTATGTTCTTATGCAGATACAGCCTTTCCGAATAGCGCTAAATATAACCCCTAGACAGTCCTGCTGAATTCTGCTAGAAGGCCTTGGCCACGAGCAAAGTCAACACATTACTGGAAGCTTGCTGTAAAGACCACCCACCCACGACATTATACGACACCACTGTGCCCAATGCTGCCCTCCATCGCTGTGCAGTGATAGCATGTGACACAAGGTGGCAATGTTGGCAAAAGAATAATGGCTGCTACCAGTAACCATTCCAGCAGACTGCAACAGAGGGAGAGGAGAGGGACACAGAGCCATTCCACCAACCTATTTCAAGGCTATTTCCTTTTTTTCCTCTTCCCTACATATCCCCCTTTCCTTGCGTGCCATGTAGTTTCAGACGGCAAGTCTGCAAGCAGGGACTGTAACCGATTCATCGCAAGCCGCTCTGGGAGGCTTTTCGGCGGAGGACCGAACTTCCCCGCCTCCCCTGACAACTGTCATTGCAAATCCAGATATCACTTCTTCAGTGTAAAGAACAAAGACACTGCCTGGGAAGCCGTCATGCTACTCTGTACTAAGATGGCGTCCAGGATGATAATGCCAGCTCTCAACTATGAAAGTCTATGCCGTTAAAGATGCGAGTCTTTAAAAGGCATCTCAAGATGACAGATTTCCCTGCATCAAATCGACATGACCACTGTTCTAGAATTAATGCTCCTTCGGATGTGAATCTTCTCATTCTTTATGCTGCGAGCAAACAGATTACTAGATCTTGTTTACAAGCTGAAGAGCACTGCAGTGGCATTGGGTTCAAGGAAGGGGAGGAAACTCCTAGAATTTGGATCGATCACTAAGGGGGAAGCCTCGTTATCAAAGAAGCCAAACCTAACACAAATAACTCACTTGCCCTATTACACCATGGCATAACGGGTCGCCATTTCTGGCACTGGTCCACTCAGGTTCTTTAAGAGGGGTCACTCACATCATGGCACGGTTAAATTACGGAACTCACTCCTACAAGATGCAGCGATGGCCACCCATTTGGATGGCTTTAAAAGGGGGTTGGATAAATTCCTGGAGGTGAAGGCTGTCAACAGCTACTAGCCCTGATGGTTGTGTGCTACCTCCAGTATTCGAGGCAGTAAGCCTGTGTGCCCCAGTTGCTGGGGAACATGGGCGGGAGGGTGCTGTTGCACTGTGTCCTGCGCGTTCATCCCTGGCCGATGGCTGGTTGGCCACTGTGTGAACAGAGTGCTGGACTAGATGGACCCTCGGTCTGATCCAGCATCAGGGCACTTCTGATGTTCTTATCCCGGAATCATTGAAACAGAATGAGTACCATCTCCCGACTGCATCTTCTCAGTTGCTAAATGTGGATTGGAACCATGACGCCATAGTGTAGGATACATTCTGCCTGCTCAGATGACACGCTAAGCCGTGGTTAGGCCATTAACCCTTTTGCAGCAAGTTTTTAAACCATGGTTATGTAGCCACCAGGGTTCGGAATGGTTCACAGGACACGCCAAGCCATCATGTTTAGGTCAAAATGCTTCACCACTGTGGCTTAGCGTGTCGTCTGAACAGGGTCTTTGTGGCTTATTATTATTATTATTATCCTCATCCTCATCTTTTTTCCTCTTGAGAGGAACCCAAGGCAGTTTACATGGCCCTCCTCCTCCTCTCCATTTTATCCTCACAACCTTATGAGGTAGGTGAGGCTGAGAGCCAGTGACTGGTCCAAAGTCACCCAGTGAGCTTCATGGCCAAGGAGGGACTAGAACCGGAACCTCTCAAGTCCCAGTCCAACACTCTTAACCACTGCGCCTTGCTTGCTAGTGCCAATCATAGAATAGTAGAGTTGGAAGGGGCCTACAAGGCCATCGAGTCCAACCCCCTGCTCAAGGCAGGAATCCACCCTAAAGCATCCCTGACAGAGGGTTGTCCAGCTGCCTCTTGAATGCCTCTTGTGTGGGAGAGCCCACAACCTCCCTAAGTAACTGGTCCCATTGTCGTACTGCTCTAACAGTCAGGAAGTTTTTCCTGATGTCCAGCCGGAATCTGGCTTCCTGTAACTTGAGCCCGTTATTCTGTGTCCTGCACTCTGGGAGGATCGAGAAGAGATCCTGGCCTTCCTCTGCGTGGCAACCTTTCAAGTATTTGAAGAGTGCTCTCATGTCTCCCCTCAATCTTCTCTTCTCCAGGCTAAACAGGCCCAGTTCTTTCAGTCTCTCTTCATAGGGCTTTGTTTCCAGACCCCTGATCATCCTGGTTGCCCTCCTCTGAACACGCTCCAGCTTGTCTGCGTCCTTCTTGAATTGTGGAGTTACAGTCCAGCAACATCTGGAAAGCCACATGCTGCCTGCCCCTGACTTATTAGGAACACAGGAACCTGCCTTATCCCGAATCAGACTTATTGGTCCATGTAGCTCAGCTACGTTGACTGGCAGAAACTCTGTGGGTTTCCAGAAGGGCGTCTTTCCCAGCACTTCCTAGAGATGTCAGAAACTGAAGCTGGGACCATTTGCTTAGGGACAGACCCGTGTCCATCCCTAAGCCATGGGCTTTCCTTATGGGGATTCTGTTCTACGCCAGATGTAACTTTATTCTTCACTGAGTCCTAATATTTAGGACACACGTGCAAGGTTCATTTTTCCTCTGACTAAATCTGATATAAAACCGTGTTGTTGTTTTTAATCCAACCCCTCCGAACGCTCGATTAGACTTTCAAAACTGCACACGGAATATTGCAATCTTCAAAGAGAGCAAGACAAAACATTGCAAAGACGTTTGCCCGTCTTCGAGGTGCCAAAAGACTTTGCTTCTCCTCGCCTCCGTTTTGTCTCTCATCCCTGGTTTTACGCTTTTAACGGTGTCTCAATTCTTTGCCTGGAACCATGCAATGCTGGTCCAGACAGCTTTTAACTACTCCACCTTGACCAATCGAGAAGACGCATTCTCTGCCTTGCTTTCTCGCGCCTCCTTATCGTTGGCTTTTTCAAATGGAAAACAAACAGTACAAGCTGTCCCGGTGCATTTGTGTTTAAGCCTTGCCTTAGGTAAACACAGGATTAACGTGGTGTGTTCGTGGTGGAATCCAAGAGGCAGCGATGGGGGACTGCTACTCCCAACTCACAGCAAAACCAGCCATACAAATGCATCAACTTACCTTTCAAGAACCTCTCACGGCATGACAGAGCAAGCCCCGAACAATTGCTAGTTTCACTGCCCCGTCGTTCGGCGCTCCCAAGACAAGGGGAGGAAAAGCCGCGCGCACTCAGCGAGCAGCCGCAACGAAAGGACACAAAACCCACCAACCACACCACGAACGGAGCACGCCAGGTGCTGCACGATGCAACAGCAATCAGCGAAATGGCTTCGCTAAAAAGGAGAAGGGGGTGAGCGCTGGTTTTCTGAAACAAACTAGAAGCTTCAACTGTATTTTCTGCGTCTGCTCCCATTTTCCTGATTGGGGCACGCAAAGACGGACTGGAAGTGATGGCGTCTGGCTTGGAAGTATTCACGGAGAACCGGAAGAAAATGCCCAGGGTGAAAGGCTCTCCCTCATTCATTGCCAGTAGTAGCAGCTACCTTGAGTATCCGAGGCAGTAAGCCTGTGTGCACCAGTTGCTGGAGAAGATGGGTGGGAGAGCGCTGTCGCACCCGTGTCCTGCTTGTGGGGTCCTGGTTGAAAGCGGGTTGGCCACTGTGCGATCATAGTGCTGGACCAGATGGACCCTTGGTCTGATCCAGCATGACTCTTCTTATGTACGCCGCCCTCTCCCACACTAGAGGCCTTCGAGAGGCAGCTGGACAACCATCTGTCGGGGATGCTTTAGGGTGGATTCCTGCATTGAGCAGGGGGTTGGACTTGATGGCCTTGTAGGCCCCTTCCAACTCTGCTATTCTATGATTCTATGACTCGATAGCCTTGTAGGCCCCTTCCAACTCTGCCATTCTATGATTCTATGATTCTATGAGATCTTAATGATATAAGGCAGGATATAAATATTTTAAATAAATAAATGTTCTCATGTCCATCTCCCCATATCTGAACTGAAACCAAACCTGTTTCACAGTAAATAAAGACTACCTTGATTAATACACATTTAAGATTCAGGTTTGAGTGTCAGACAGAACTGTCAGCAACTCCTGACGGCAGCTAAATATAGTAATGGATATTAAGGGAACCCGTTTTGCCAACCAGAGTTCGTTTTGCAATGCTGTGGTCTTCTTAAAGAGCCTCAATCCAGACCACAGCGCTGTTAGCTTGGTTGACTCGCCAGGAAACTGAAAGCTTAACTTCCAAGTTAATGAACTGTCTGTTCAGTAATGAAGATTTCATGAACAAGGAAGATCCAGATCCAGAAATGAAAATTTCAGCTTTTGTTTGAGAAGAAAAGAAAGGCAACAAAGCTCAACAGATCTGTATTTCCTGTGTCTTGATCTGGTGGGTTAAAAGGCAACTCCAGAAACTGGAGTTAATGAAAAGCCTTGTTCAGACGACACAGCGCTTAAGCATTTTGACCTAAACAAATTGGTTATGACCTATAAAGCCCTATATGGCTCGGCTCCAGGTTATCTGAAAGATCGTATTCTGCTTTATGAGCCTGCCCGTGCTTTGAGATCTTCTGGGGAAGCCCTTCTTTCAGTCCCACCTTCTTCACCGGCACACTTGGTGGGAACATGGGAGAGGGCCTTCTCGGTGGCTGCTCTAGTGCTTTGGAACTCTCTTCCTGGGGAAGCTAGGCTGGCACCCTCCTTGATGGGCTTTCGGAAGCAGGCGAAAACTTTTTTGTTCCAGCAGGCCTTTGGAGAATAATCCGGCCCTCCATCTATGTTAAAGTCTTATAATTTTGTTGTGTATTTTTTAATTGTTTATGGTTTTGTTCCCCCCCCCCCATGTATATTTTAAACTTTGTAAGGCCGCCTTGAGGCCCAGCATTGGGCAAAAGGCGGGATACAAATATTATAATAATAATAATAATAATAATAATAATAATAATAATAATAATAAGAAGAAGAAGAAGAAGAAGAAGAAGAAGAAGAAGAAGAAGAAGAAGAAGAAGAAGAAGAAGCCAAAGGGCAACCAACCTTATAATACAAGGTGGCCCCCATGGCCATGCCCCTTTCCCCTGGGTCTACTCTGGCTTTGTGGATCCCCCTCCCGCAAGGCTTAGGTACTGGCAGGAAGAGCCTGAAGCAAAAATATATTGGCAGCGTTTGGCTCTGCCTCTTTTAACTTCGGCTCAGCGCCCCCCCCTCTGCCTTTGGCCTGGCTCAACATCTGGAAAGCTTCTCTGAAATGGGATTCGGATCTCGGACTGAAAGACTGTCTGCCCCCCACTCCCTCCCTCTTTCCAATGGCAGCTTCCGCCTCTTCTCTTGAAGGGGTGGTGATGCTAAGCGTTATTGCTGCTCTCTTCTTTTCCCCACGCCAGGGGTAACAAGTAGGTCTCTGTGCGCTCTTAATTAAGCAACAAACCTCAACAGAAGGCACAGCAGGGCTGATTAATATCCACCGCAGATCTATGGGGGCTCTCTGCACATCCCCGGAAATTTCTCACTGGAGGCATCGAAACGGACGTTTAAAGAAACAATTAGGGTTTTCTGCAGCGTTATAAAAACACCCAACTAAAAATCCGTCAGCTGGCTTAACTACTTCCGAAGGTATTTCTTCTAAACGTCACGAGGCTAAGGGCATGTTAAACATATATGAAAGGAAAGGAAAGGAACCTCTCGTGCAAGCACTGAGTCATTACTGACTCTTGGAGGGATGCCAGCTTTCGCTGACGTTTTCTTGGCAGGCCTTATAGCGGGGTGGTTTGCCGTTGCCTTCCCCGGCCGTGATTCCCTTTCCCCCAGCTAACTGGGTACTCATTTTACCGACCTCGGGAGGATGAAAGGCTGAGTCGACCCGAGCCGGCTGCCTGAAACCAGCTTCCGCTGGGATCGAACTCAGGCCGTGGGGAGAGTTTCAGCTGCAGAAACTGCTGCTTTTCTCCTCTGCGCCACACGAGGGGAGGCTTAAAATTATGGTTCTCTTAAAAGTGTTCTCTCCCCCTCTGCCACACCTTAGAACATGGGGACAGTTTAGGTTTTTAAATGTTGTACTTCATTTCTGCCCCAAACCTCAAAGTCTCATAAGCCTCAATTTGCCATCCTTTTTTTAAAATGAGATGAAGCCAGTCAAGGTTAAACTGCCTGCTACAGTTTGCGGTTTGACTCACTTGCAGAGTTACCTCGAGCGTGCCCACTGTAGCACGGTTCGTTTAAAATGAACATCAACACACCCGTGTGGAATTCACATCCTTGGTGGCATGCTTAGCGGTGCTCCCTCTCCACTTACCTATGCCCCACCGGCACGACCTGGGGCCACGGGTCCCTGACATGTTAGCATCCCACTGAGCTGTCAGCTACACAGATGCTCACTGAGCGGAACCCCACACGTTTGTGTTTGCGCACAACACTTTCAGCAACAGATTTGAACTAGAACCCGGGGTCAAAACATCCCATGAAGCTGATTGGTGGGAGATCCAGGACAAATAAAAGAAAGGACGTCACACAGCGCAGAGTTAAATTATGGAACTCACTACCACAGGATGGAGTGACGGCCACCAATTTGGATGGCTTTAAAAGGGGGGGTGGATAAATTCCTGGAGGAGACGGCTATCCATGGCTACTAGCCCTGATGGTTGCGTGCTATCTCCAGTATTCGAGGCAGTAAGCCTGCGTGCACCAGTTGCTGGGGAACATGGGTGGGAGGGTGCTGTTGCACCGTGTCCTGCTTGTTCATCCCTGGTCGATGGCTGGTTGGAACTCCCTACCACAAGATGTAGTGATGGCTACTAGCCCTAATGGTTGTGTGCTATCTCCAGTATTCAAGGCAGTAAGCCTGCGTGCACCAGTTGCTGGGGAACATGGGTGGGAGGGTGCTGTTGCACCTGCTTGTTCATCCTTGGTTGGCTTCTTTGTGAACAGAGTGCTGGACTAGATAGACCCTTGGTGTGATCCAGCATCAGGGCTCTTCTTATGTTCTTAAGTTCTTATGAACTAAGATTGAATGAAACCCACTGTGATCTCGATGAGCTGAACCAACCTTTGTTGGCTCTGTGTCACAGAGCCCTGCCTAGAACAGGGAATGAAAGCTGGCCCCGTGGTCCAATCACATTTGTCAATTCAGACTCCAGCAAAGGAAAAGTTAGCCGCAACAACAGGCGCAGCCCAAAAGTCAATATTCTCACTTGGGGAGTTTGCCACACACGTTCCCATCAGATTCCTCTTATTTACTTAGTGGTCCAACAGGGGTACTGACCCGGATCGCATGTTCAAAACAAGCCACCGTGGCTTATTTATCGTGCTGTTCGAACTTGGGTAGCATGGCTTGTCAAGGGCTTAAACAACCATCAGCTAACCTATGGGCTATTGTAGGGTTATTTGAGAAGCCCAGGATTGGAAGACGTGATGATGCAAATCGTGCCTGGCAGGTGCCACCGCTCACAACAAGCCATGGTGGCTTGTTTAAGAGTTGATGGCTTGTTTTGACTGTGCAAACCAGCCCATTGTACACTTCCTTACTTTTCCTCTGCATAAGGAAGACCGGAACATGCCCAGTTTTTATTTACCAAAGAGGCCTGCGGTGTGGGCCCCAAAGGATTTATGGCTTTGATTTCAGGATGGGACAGAGTGGCAGGGTTTGGACATTGACGCTAACAAAGCCTAGCCTCCCTGCCTTAAACCCCCCCCCCCCATGTCTGTCATATTCCTCCCTTCATCTGGTACAGCTGCAGGGGTGGTGGAAGTGTCTGGTTCCGGTTTAGATCAAACATGATTTAGCACGTCATCCAACTGTAAACTGTGGCTGATTTAAACTATGATTAAGAACAAGCCTCCTTCATATAAACTATGGTTTGAAGGTGGCTTATTTTCACTATGGGCCTCTTCAGACAACACCCTAAGCCGTAGTTAGGCCTCTAACTCCTTTGTAGCAAATGGTTACTGAGTGTGTTTAAACCATGGTTATGTAGCCACAAAGCCATGATGTTTTGCTCAAAGACCTTCACCACCGTGGCTTAGCATGTCCTCTGAACTGGCTGTAACCATAATTAAGATTGACCATAGTTTGTCCAGATGCCATCAACACAGCAAGCTGAAGCGAATCGAAACTGGAAGCAAAAGCTTTCCTCATGGCTGTGCCAGAGGAAGAGGAGGGCCAGGATCTCTTCTCGATCCTCCCAGAGTGCAGGACACCGAATCATGGGCTGAAGTTACAGGGAGCCAGATTCCGGCTGGACATCAGGAAAGACTTCCTGACTGTTAGAGCAGTCTGACAGTGGAACCAGTTACCTAAGGAGGTTGTGGGCTCTCCCACACTAGAACCCTTCAAGAGGCAGCTCGACAGTCATCTGTCAGGGATGCTTTAAGGTAGATCCCCGCATTGAGCAGGGGGTTGGACTCGATGGCCTTGTAGGCCCCTTCCAACTCTGCTGTTCTATGATTCTATGGTCACCAGCTGCTCGTCACCCGGAATGAGAAGCAGCGGTAAAGAAGAGGGGCACCTTCTGCGGGCGCTTGGCACACGCCCAGCCGTGCCTACCTGTGATGCTGGCCCTGTATGTGCGACTTTGGTACAGCAATACAGGGCTAGTCCCACAGACCTGCCTTAAAGGGTTGTTGTAAGACTTACGACTAGAAAGCACATGGAACACTTTCGACGTTTACACCAGCTGTATAAATGCGAAGTACCCTAATTATGATACTGAATTAGGTGATACTGAATTATGATACTGAATTCTATGATTCTATGAGATGGGGAGAGCCCAAGAGAGGGGACACTCCTTCTTGTCAAGACCACAGTCCTCATCATTATGGGCAAAATATATAAACAGTGGCACCTAGTGACAGAACACAGAATTACAGCACAAAGCAGCAACTTGCCTAGGCCGAGAGAGAGAAGCTGATGAGCAAAAAGAACCTTTCAAAAGCAACATACCCACGCCTGCTAAAATTATCTACCCAGCAAGGGGAGGACAACAGGCATCTCCAATTCCACGGATCAGAGTGCTGAGCTATATTTACACACAAACAAGGAGCCAGAGAAGGAAGCCAGAAAAAGAGCAGCCGTATGACAGGATCATTTTTTTTTAAAAAAAAAGGGGGGGTTGATGACTAATCTAAAATTTCGCAGGGATTTAAAAACAACAACTGGGTTTTATTACGACCAAAGATGGACATAAAATATAGATAAGGGAAGCAAGCCCATTTGGGGCTTTGATTATGAAAACTCGCTATTTCAGCTCCGACGCGAAACAAGGTTAAACGCAAAAGAAGCAAAGTCTCTGTCTAATGGGACTTGTTTCCTGGTACACAGGCGAAGGATTGTAACCTTTTATGGTTTCGGAAATAGGTTAACAGCCTTGAAAGCGCTGCAGGTTGTGTAATGCGTCCAACATTCAACACGGCAGTGCTAGGCTCTTCACAATAAATTTACAAGGGCCCTATTTCTTAACTTCCTTTCTAGAGAAAGCGGGGCACATTCTGTCTGGAATAGATGTGTCGGATTTTAGGATCTGGGAAGGCAAGTTTGCATAGTGCTGTCACAGCTGACGTCCTTCTTCTTCTTCTTCTTCTTCTCTGCCTTGCTCTACACAACCACAATGCCATGCTTGCAAAAGGAGAGAGAGAAAGAGAAAGAGAGAGAGAGAGAGAGAAGTGGACGAACAGGAAAGCCATAAAGCTGTTCAAACTCAACTGTGCCCCATCCCGTAAACATTTTCCTATTTATCTGCCCTTCATTACATGTGCAATCTTATTATCGCTGCACAGCATCAAAGTGATAGCCGTCAGGGTCACCCTATATAATGTACGTCGGCAGTGTTACATTTAATGATGGGAGCAAGGCGAGACGTGAAGGATGGGAGGGGGGGGAATACTGCAGGCTGTTTTAAAGGGATCATCAGTTATATCTGTGCATTTCCCGAGGTGATAATTGAATGACAGAGGCTGGAAGGAAATCCATTTTTGAGCTCAGGGAAAGGGCTGTTAAGAGAAAAGTGCTTTTTCTTTTTCTTTTTTTGCATGGGAGATGTGTAATGGCTGCCGGAATGGGAGGAAAAGCTTCCTTCATCCTTATATTTCATAGGTTTTATTCGGAGGATGAGAATTATCAAGCACAATCAAGCTTTCGAAACGGAGATATTTATTTTAAAACAGGAGCCGGCAGTACAACCGTGGTTCCTTCCACAGCGTGAAGCATTCTCTGTTGCGGTTTGGGTGTCAAATCCAATTAATTTAAATGAGGGATCCCTTTCCCCTTCCTCCCTCTTTGCAAGGGAGACGTAAAACACAGGGACGGCATTTTCTCCTCTGTCATCTGGTCTTAAAATATGAAGTTAAATGCAACCATAATTGTGTCTTAAGCAGTGCTTAAGTTTGCCTTCGCATTAAAGCAGACGGTCTCATTAATCTCCATTCCTTATAAATTTAGCACTAGAACAAAGCCACGGGTTACTAAAAACTTCATTAGTTTTTTTTTTGGGGGGGGGGAATTACTACCAACTAGCACTCCGTGAAGCATCTTGCTAATTAAAACTAGATTACACTTGTCATAACAAACACTTATTTCGAGTTGCAAATCAGTGGAGTTTCCATTCTGTTTGCTCATTCAACATGCGTCCCCAAGTCATTCGTGCAAAACAGCGCATAAACCACAGGGAGCCTGAATACCACCATCCGCACTCAATTCTGCGTGCTGTTCTCATGCATCTGACTCCTGTCCCTAAAGTGAATGTAGGCCAAGGACGGACAGCTAGGAGAGACAGATAGACACACGCAGACATACGTTCCATTTACGAATCAAAACTATTTCAATTTTCCTTCTTGTGACAGAACCCTACTGCCTACTGAACGTGTTTACACCAAGAACAGCACCAGTGAAAAAAGGAGCAAAGTGAATTTCTGGGGGCAAGAACGCTTTTTGTCCCACCTGTTAAGTCTTTCAAAGAGAAATAGCAGTATATTTCATTCCCCCCCCCCCCTAGTTATCCATGTGCTAGACACGTCCAGGTTGGACTACTGTAATGCTCTGTACGTGGGGCTGCCTTTGGAGGCGGTTCGGAAACTTCAGATGGTACAGAATGCAGCCGCCCAAGTACTAGTGGGGGCGAGGCGATTTGACCACATAACGCGTATACTGCATCAGGTGCATTGGTTACTGGGGCGTTTCCAAGCCCAATTCAAAGTGCTGGCTTTGACATTTAAAGCCCTAAATGATTTGGGAACAAGTTACTTGAAAGGCCGCCTTCACCCACATCAGCCTGCCCGCACTTTTAAGATCAGAAAGAGAAGCCCTTCTCATTTGCTCACCCATGAGAGCAATTAGGTGGGTGAGGGCCTTCTCTGTGGTGGCCTCAAACCTCTGGAACGAACTTCCATCAGAGGCCTGCCATGCACCATCCCTGCAGGTTTTTAAGAAGGCCTTAAGAATGTTTCATTTTACCCAGGCCTTCTCATGATGCGCTCTACGTAGGGCTGCCTTTGAAGACGGTTCGGAAGCTGCAGCTCGTGCAAAATGCAGCGGCCAGATTGATTTCGGGAACCAGAAGTTTCGACCATGTAACACCTGCTCTGGTCCGCTTGCACTGGCTGCCTGTATGTTTCTGAGCCCAATTCAAGGTGCTGGTTTTGACCTATAAAGCCTTACACGGCTTGGGACCACAATACCTGACGGAACGCCTCTCCCGACGTGAATACACCCGGTCACTACGTTCAACATCTAAGGTCCTCCTCCGGGTACCTACTCCGAGAGAGACTCAGAGTGTGGCAACAAGGGATAGGGCCTTTTTGGTGGTGGCCCCCAGACTATGGAACGATCTCCCTGACGAGGCTCGCCTGGCGCCAACGCTGCTATCTTTCCGGCGCCAGGTTAAGACTTTCCTCTTTGCCCAGCCGTATGGCGGCACATCTTAATCACCCACAAGTTTAATTTTTTAACGGTTTTTAATGCTTTATGTGCGTATGTTCTGTGTTTTAGAATTTTAAATTTTGTATACTTGTTTTTATCTCAATTTTAGAATTTCTGTAAACCGCCCAGAGAGCCCTGGCTATGGGAGCGGTATATAAGTGTAATAAATAAATAAATAAATAAATAAATAAATAAATAAATAAATAAATAAGCATTGCAGCTACTGCCATTGTTCCTTGATGGCTTTATTGTTGGTTTTTATTGGTTTTAATTGCTATTTTATTACGTATGTTTTTAATGTTTTAAATTGTTTTAATGTATTTTATTGCTGTAAGCCGCCTTGTGAGGTCTTCTGCCCTGAAAGGAGGCCAAGAAATGTTTTAAATAAATAATAGCCCGGGGGGGGGGGGGGCTTGGCCTAAACATAAAAGGACCGGGAAGCCGGGAAGGAGGACGTGAAACCTCCACGTCAGTTTCTGTGCCTCACCTACGTACTGGACTTCGTGTACGAGCAAGGTCTGGAGGCTTCTGCATGGGCGATCCATGAGTTTGGGGAGGAAGCCTTGCTTCTCAGCTTGCATGGAAAACACAGGGGGCCTGTACAGGTGCAGCACCATTCAAAAAGAACCAGGGCTCACTGAAATTAACCAGCCTTGTACAATGTCGCAGAAGTGCAAAACCTGGCTCAATGGGGGTTTCAAGCCCCGGGCCTATTATTATTATTGCTGTTGTTGTTTGCTTTCGTCGTTACATAAAAGGAATCCAAGGCAGCGAACGATACTTGGTACAGTACAGTATAACAATACAGTATAAAACATACACAAAATCAAAACAAAATAGTAATTTCCTTTCTGGGCATAGAGCGAGAGGAGCGTTACTCAGGCCCCAGTGTATGAGCAGGTTCTGCGGGAGTGCAGAAAGCAAGGCCACCAGGGCTCGTGGAGGGGGGAGGGAACGAGCCCATCCTCCTTTGCTAGCCTGGTAGGTTTCCAAGCTAGCCATAAGGGGGGGGGGGAGATTCTCTTCCTCCACAACCAAAACGGAAATGCAATGGACTGACGCAGGAGCAGAGGTGGAGTGACCTCTCCTTCCTCTGCCAGCCCGCTTGGTGGAAGTCAAGGTGAGGGATGCTGTTCTTTTTCGGCAGCCCATCACGTTCCAAAGGTGGCCACGTGGGAGGGGGCTTCCTTGGTTTGTGGCCAGCATGGAAACGCAGGCTACCGCTTAGCAGGCTACGTTCAGCTTTTTCGGGCGAGGAACTTTTCACGGCCTCGTTTTACAAGACTGCATGGTCGTTTTGATCTGCTTGCTCAAAATGCACGTACAGCCTCCCGGCAGACTTCTGAAGAAGTGTAAAAGACGGGCCACTATGACAGGGCAAGCAAGGGGATGGCTTGGAAACAAATCGCCTTAGTGCAGTGGTTAAGCAACAGAACCATGGCTGGTGGCCTGTTTGGGAAACCACTAGGAGCATCATGTGACCCGTTCTACATAAGAACTTAAGAAGAGCCCTGCTGGATCAGGCTGAAGGTCCATCTATCCCAGCACACTGTTCACAAGCAGGACATGGTGCAACAGCACCCTCCCACCCATGTTCCCCAGCAACTGGTGCACACAGGCTTACTGCCTTGAATTCTGGAGACAGCACACAACCATCAGGGCTAGTAACCATGGATAGCCTTCTCCTCCAGGAATTTATCCAACCCTCTTTTAAAGCCATCCCAATGGGTGGCCATCACTCCATCTTGTGGCAGTGAGTTCCATAGTTTTAAGTTTGCACAGTGTGAAGAAGTCCTTCCTTTTATCTGTCCTGAATCACCCAACTTCCGGCTTCATGAGATGACCTCACTGGGTTCTAGTATTATGAGAGAGGGAGAAAAATGTCTCCCTATCCACTTTCTCAACACCAGGGCTGGATCTACACTATTGCTTTAAAGCGCTTTATAACAGTTTTATAGTGCTTTAAAGCAGTTAAAGTGCTTTATAACTGTTATAAAGCGCTTTAAAGCAGTAGTGTAGATCCAGCCCAGGCATGATTTTTATACCTCTGCATGTCTCCCCTTAGCCTTTTTTCCAAGCTAAACAATCCCAGCTGTTGTAACCTTCCCTCACAGCGGAAGTGCTCCAGCTCCTTAAATCATTTTAGGCCACCAATATGGATGGCTTCAAAAGGGGGGTGGATAAGTTCCTGCAGGCGAAGGCTATCCATGGCTACTAGCCCTGATGGCTGTGTGCTATCTCCAGTAGCCGAGGCAGTAAGCCTGCGTGCACCAGTTGCTGGGGAACATGGGTGGGAGGGTGCTGTTGCACCGTGTCCTGCTTGTTCATCCCTGGCCGATGTCCGGTTGGCCACTGTGTGAACAGAGCGCTGGACTAGACGGACCCTTGGTCTAATCGAGCAGGGCACTTATGTTCTTAGTAATTAACTCTCTCTTCAAATCCACCTGCTACACCCACCGTCAGTCTAAGGGCCCAGATCGTCTCACTGCTTCCAGGCCAACGCTTCAAAAGCATTCCTTTGCCACCAACCAACTCTCAACCTAGGCTGCCTTCTAATTACATTACAGTTGCACAAGAAGCTATATTTAAAAGCCATGCGAACGTGTCTATTACAAACCCAACCAAGCTCCTGCAGACCCCTATTAAAGCTCTCGTTGCAAGACTGCTTCCTCGTAAATAAGACTTAAAGACAAAGCAAAACAAAGTAGCAGAACTCGGTAAAGCAGAGAAGAGAAGACGACTGCTATTTCCACTGCTCTGACCTGATTAGAGCGCCAGTGTGGTGTAGCGGCTAAAGCGCTGGACTGGGAGATGGGAGATCCTGGGTTCCAGCCACGGAAACCGACTGGGTGGGTTTGGGCCAGTCACAGACTCTCAGCCCAGCCTACCTCACAGGGTTGTTGTTGTGAGGATAAAATGGAGAGGAGGATTATGTACGCCGCCTTGGGTTCCTTGGAGGGGGGAAAGGTGTGATAATAATAATATTAAATGCAATAATAATAATAATAAGAAGAAGAAGAAGAAGAAGAAGAAGAGGAGGAGGAGGAGGAAGAGGAGGAGGAGGAGGAAGAGGAAGAGGAGGAGGAAGAGGAAGAGGAAGAGGAAGAGGAAGAGGAAGAGGAAGAGGAAGAGGAAGAGGAAGAGGAAGAAGTAGAAGAATTTGAAGTTCGGTTGTTGGAATTAACTGAGTGCAGCTATGAAATTAAAATCGCCATGCTTCTCTTCGCAGGAAAGGTCAGCTATACTATAAAGAAAAATGCTTCGCCCTGATGTAGTCAGGGCGCACAACAAGCTTGCAAATTCAGCCCACAGAAGTGTTTGTGAGCCCACGCTTTCATCCAACCTAAGGAAGGGTGAAAACATGCCCATTTTTAGGAGACGGAAGCCGTCTGAGAGAGGCCCTGCACTTCCCGTGGCTGCAGGCGGATGTTCCTTTCGCTCCGCTGTATGCCTCTGGTCAAACACCTTTGAAACAGAAAAACCTGCAAAACCTGTTTACCAGAGATGGGATGAGCGCATGCGTCACGAGCAGTGAATTTAAAGAGTTTGTGGACTTCCTACAGGGATCTGGTTGGTAACTTGGGGGAACAGAAGACAGGACTAGATGGGCTTTTTGGCCACAATCCCTTTTTTTTCTTAGTGATCCACCTCACATCGAGACTTTGCGGCATAACGTCTGCTTCAACGAGCTGCTGGGCAAATGCCTATTAATTAATCTGCTTAATCACGCAATGCTTGCAGTCCAAACTGGTACAGTACAGTATCACTGAGGTCATCCGAGGGCCTGCTCCTGGTGGTTCCACCTAGATCCATCCTCCAATTGGAATCCACCAGGGGAAGAGCCTTCACCAGGTTCTCCATGTATGCAAATGGCACCTGCTGAAATTCCCTTTTCTGTGCCACTGTTAAAGATACAGGAGCCCTGTCCTCCCTTTCATAAGGTCACCCTAGTTAAAGATGCAGGAGCCGTGCCCACTTTTGTATGTGGTCACTCTAGTATAGCTCCTGCTGCTTTAACTATTGTGATGAAGAGGGGATTTCACCACGTTCTCCATATATACAAATGACACCTGCTGAAATTTCCTTTTCTGTGCAACTGTTAAAAGACACAGGAGCCCTGTCCTCCTTTTCATAGGGTCACCCTTTTTTAACCACCTGATTGTGCAAGTTGAAGCAGGGAGGGAAGTAAAGGGACGGACCCTAAACGAAGTCCAAGCGCAAAAGGAACAGTGCATCCAAAAGAAGGCGTATTTCCAAAGCCAGATTCCTCGGAGAAAGAGTGCTTCTTGGCTAATGCATGCTGCCTCCTTGAGTGTAGCAAAAACCCTCTATTTCTGTTATGGAAATCTTCAGTACGCTAAAGTACATGTCCTGCGCGGCACGCGGGCTCTCCATTAATTAGGAGTGGATCACAGCAATGCTAGCCGCCTCTGCTCTTAACAGCACTCTGCCACTTCAAACAATTCATCACCTACACTTTCTCAGCGGTGGCTTTTCTTCCCTCTCTTTCTTTCTCCTGCTGACTAACCTCCGGCTTCTGTTTAACCTTTCCATTCGAATGTTTGTCCAGGTGCAGAGGTGGTAGCTGGCAGGCCTAGCAGCAACCCATCACCCTCATATGAAAAAAGAAAGGAAGAAAAGGAATTAGAAAAGCAACCTTTCCCTTTAGGAAATATGCTGAATAGCCTAGCCAGCTGACACAGCTGTGTTTTAATAAGAGGCCATTTTGCAATATCCGGCATTTCATGACAGCTGAATAAAAATACTGGAGAGAGACAGAGAGAGTGGGAGGGAGAGAGAGAGGAAAAAAACCTGGTCAACATGTACGGCTCGCTTGGCCAAAGTTATGCAACTCAGGGCTGTGGATTGTTTTTACAAGGGCTGGTGGAACGGTGCCTATTTTATCACAATTATATCCTAGCCTTCCTGTAAAGGAGCTAGGGTCTGGTTCAAGCGGAGGGCTAGTCCATTTCATCCCACAACTCCGTGAAATGAGGACGGCGAGTTGACCAGAAACTCGCCAGGGCATCCGGACAGCTTCGATTTTGAATGGGAATTCCAACCTGGGTTTATCCTGAACAAGGCCAACATTATGGAACTCCCTACCACAAGATGTAGTGATGGCTACTAGCCCTAATGGTTGTGTGCTATCTTCAGTATTCAAGGCAGTAAGCCTGTGCGAATCAGTTGCTGGGGAACATGGGTGGGAGGGTGCTGTTGCACCATGTCCTGCTTGTTCATCCCTGGCCGTTGGCTGACTGGCCCCTGTGTGAACAGAGTGCTGGACTAGATGGACCCTGGTCTGATCCAGCAGGGCTCTTCTTAGGTTCTCATCAACGGTGCTACATTATATTATTACAATGCTTCTGGTGGTTCCACATGGACCTGTGGCCCAACTAGAATCCACCAGGAGAAGAGCCTTGAGTGTGGTGGCCCCTTCTCTGTTGAACTCTCTGCCCCTGGAGGTGAGGCGGGCACCAACACTAGGCTGCTTCCGGCACCTCCTGAAAACAACTCTGTTTTGAGACGCCTTCCTCAGCTGACTAGCCACTGTTTCTCTGGTTTCTTTGTTTTTAAATTGAACAATTTTAATTTGCTTTTTTTAGCCTTGCTGTTTATACCTATGTTCACCACTATGAAATCTGTGTTGTATAATTGAGTAGTATGTAAATATAGTAAAATAATAATAATAATATTAATAATGGACACCATATGAATGTTTTGGGGTTCAGCGTGGGCACCCTGTTTGGAAAAGCGGAAGACATATCTCAACTCCCTGCTGAGGGCCCAGTGGCTTATCCAACATTTTGGCTGGAGGTTTCCAACAGGAATCCAGCAGCAGCGGATTAACACAAACACAGATGTTGTTTTCATGCAAATGATCTTGGTAATAAAAAGCAAGTGAAAGCAGCAGAAGGAACAGGATATATCACTGAAAGGAAATTGTCTGCAAAACAAATTAAAAAAAATGAATTGTAGCACTTCCCCGTGTAAATGTAAATGTTAATGGCTCGATCTAGAACAGGTACGTCACCATGCAGATGTAGCACTCGGTTAGTCGTCAAACTGATTTGCTTTACCGTTCCCGATTTTATTCACCTGATGGAATGGATATGACTGGACGGAAATGATGAAGCGTGCCTGGGGTGGAGGCAGGGAAGGATACATGGCGATGAGATGATCTCAAGGACGTAGCTGGCTGGGTTCTTAAAAGTGTGATGAGGGCGCATGATGTACACCCATTGCAAAGATACCAAGCATTAGACTCTTAAGAACATAAGAACATAAGAAGTCCCCTGTTGGATCAGACCAGGGGTCCATCTAGTCCAGCACTCTGTTCACACAGTGGCCAACCAGCCATCGGCCAGGGATGAACAAGCAGGACATGGTGCAACAGAACCCTCCGGCCCATGTTCCGCAGCAACTGGTGAACACAAGCTTATTGCCTCGAATACTGGAGATAGCACACAACCACCAGGACTAGTAGCCGTGGATAGCCTTCGCCTCCAGGAATTGACCCAACCCCCTTTTAAAGCCATCCAGATTGGTGGCCATCACCACATCCTGTGGTAGTGAGTTCCATAATTTAACTCTGTGTGAAGAAGTCCTTCCTTTTATTTGTCCTGGATCTCCCACCAATCAGCTTCATGGGATGACCCCGGGTGCTAGTATTTTGAGAGAGGGAGAAAAATGTCTCCCTGTCCACATTCTCCATACCATGCATAATTTTCTACACCTCTATCATGTCTCTCTTTAGCCTTTTTTCCAAGCTAAACAAGCCCAGTTGATGTAACCGATGCTCTTAAGTGAGGAATCCAGAATACACTTCAATGCTATAGACTGTTCAAGTAGTTTGCTAACCAAGTCACATCAGAGAAAATGAGGAGGGCAACCAGGATGATCAGGGGTCTGGAAACAAAGCCCTATGAAGAGAGACTGAAACAAGTGGAGATGTTTAGCATGGAGAAGAGAAGATGGAGGGGAGTCATGAGAGTACTCTTAAAATACTTAAGAGGTTGTCACACAGAGGAGGGCCAGGATCTCTTCTTGATCCTCCCAGAGTGCAGGACACAGAATAATGGGCTCAAGTTACAGGAAGCCAGATTCCAGCTGGACATCAGGAAAAACTTCCTGACTGTTAGAGCAGTATGACAATGGAATCAGTTACCTAGGGAGGTGGTGGGCTCTCCCACACTAGAGGCCTTCAAGAGGCAGTTGGACAACCATCTGTCAGGGATGCTTTAGGGTGGATTCCTTCATTGAGCAGGGGGTTGGACTTGATGGCCTTGTAGGCCCCTTCTAACTCTGTTATTCTATGATTCTATGAAAATGATGTGCAACTGGCAAACTCTTTATCTTGGCACAAGGCTGTGCAAAACCAGGCATTGGGAGGGGTTGACCGTGCCTTTAATTTGAATGACCGGAATGATTTTGCACCTGGCCACCACTAAACAGCAGCAGAGAGGTGGCCTGGCCTCCTGGCAGTTTTCCAATCCTTGTAGATTCAGCCCTCTCTCTGGGAGGGAGCTCACCTGATGAAGAGCCGCTGGCCACATGCCAGTCAGAGGCGTGGTGAATTCTAGAGATGTGAGCTGAGGGCCTACTCACACTCTGGTTTGGGTCGAAGGAGTGGATGAGACAGCTGCAGCAAGTGGAGCTTTGCTGTTATTGTTTAAAGGATTCCGTAAAAATAAAAATAAAAAGCCCGCAGCAACAAGTGTTCCAAAAAATAGCTGTGAAAAGTGGGTAGGGGGAGTTAATACCTCTCCTTTCTGGAGTAGCTGGAGACTTGGGGAAACGCTGGAAAAACTGGGGAGCACTGAAGTGTCAATCCAACCTTTGTTAGGTAGAGGATCACATCGCCAAGGGGGAGGGAATTTCCTTCCCTTTGGGGGCATCTACACCTTGGGTCACCCCCCCCCCTTTTCGGTGCATCTGAATTGTGCTACCGAGTTCCTCCTTCCCCTTAGGATTTCCACCCTCAAGCCTTCACTATTGTGCGCGAATCATTCTGGGCAACTTCGTCTCGTCAATCTCCTTGCATGTCACCTACTCCTTTTGACAGCTGAAACAGACAAGGAAATTGACCTGGCAAGTCTGACGGATATCAGACAGCAGGCTTGTATACCTGCGGAAGACCAACGAAAACAGTAATACCAAAATAATAACAACGTCGTGACCCCCAGTTGTGCGTTTTTGAAGCACCGGGAAAAAGAGGCAGAGGACAAAAAGGGGTAATGATTGGAGCAGGGAGGGGGAGATGAGGCAGGTTTTGACACAAAGTCCCCCGGGAGACATGAAAGAGATCGGTGGTGGACTGAGGACGAAGGAGGGGGTGTACAACCTGCAGAGTACTGTGGGTTGATCAGTGAACTAGCCGCATTGCGTAGCTTATTCACTGAATATGAGCCAACAGTGCGTTATGGCTGCAAGAAAGGCAAATGCTATTTTGGGCTGCATTAATAGAAGTATAGCTTCCAAATCACGTGAGGTACTGGTTCCTCTCTATTCGGCCCTGGTTAGGCCTCATCTAGAGTATTGTGTCCAGTTCTGGGCTCCACAATTCAAGAAGGATGCAGACAAGCTGGAGCATGTTCAGAGGAGGGCAACCAGGATGATCAGGGGTCTGGAAACAAAGCCCTATGAAGAGAGACTGAAAGAACTGGGCAGGTTTACCCTGGAGAGGGAAGACATGAGAGCACTCTTCAAATACTTAAAAGGTTGTCACACAGAGGAGGGCCAGGATCTCTTCTCGATCCTCCCAGAGTGCAGGACACGGAATAACGGGCTCAAGTTACAGGAAGCCAGATTCCGACTGGACATCAGGAAAAACTTCCTGACGGTTAGAGCAGTACGACAATGGAATCAGTTGCCTGGTGGGGTTGTGGGCTCTCCCACACTCGAGGCCTTCAAGAGGCAGCTGGACAACCCTCTGTCAGGGATGCTTTAGGGTGGATTTCTGCATTGAGTGGGGGGTTGGACTTGATGGCCTCGTAGGACCCTTCCAACTCTGCTATTCTATGATTCTATGATACTTTGAGGGATTTCTTAGCGAACCCGCCCTGCGAGATATCCAAGTTCGTAGTTGGAAACCAACGGGAGTTGAACGGTGCTGAGAATCTGAACACAGATCCCCCACCCCCCACCCCCACTCTTGATTCTTTACTCCTTTTTAAAACTTTTGGGGCTGAAGTGCTAAGTTCTGTTGACGGGCCATATAAATTAGTTCTTGTCAACATGGCTTTGTTCACTCGACTCTAATAGTAAAGTCCTATCTGCTTGCCTTCGCATGACTTATCAGTCGTCATGCAAGCTATTGGTGGAGGAATCAAAATGAACCCTCACCATAAATGCTGCTATCATAATGGGTTTTGATTTAAAAAATAAAACAACCTCCAGCAGTTTTGACAAATTCAACAGCCAGGGAGTTTCAGTAAGGTCGCTTGAAAAAAATATCCCCAAAAGTGGGTTTAGTATAAGCTATGAAATGGCCAACATTTAGTATTTAAGGTGCCGTAAGGAAGCAAAGGTCACACTCTGGCTTGCCTTTTGTAATAAGATCTTCCGTATGATATCTGAAGCTAATGCTGTTGCTGATATCTTGGTGGGATTGGGCATCACAGCTATTAGAATATAGTTGTCTATCAAGCACGTGCACGTATGTCATTTCCTCCTTCTGTGACGTGACAGCAATGCAATGGTTGATCCACTCCATCCAAAGCAGCCATTGCTGAGTGCAGACACAATGTCTACCGATGCCTGCAACGCTCTCACTGTGTCTCTCCTTTGGGCAGCGTTAATTGCAGCCCGGAACAAAATATTTATGAAGCCCTCTGAATAGGGGAGGAACAAGGAGGCTATAATAAATTATGTTCTACATTTGTTAAGCCAGCACGGGGCAGACAACGGCTTCAAGGTTGCGGTGCAAACATTTATATCAGCTCTGCCATCTTGTCTGGAAAATTACAAAGCCTGGAGGGATAGATGCTGTTAAAGTTTCAGCCATTTGTAGAGCCGCTTTTTTCCAACTGATGCAAGTGTCACGTGGAATAACGTCGCTGCTGCTATGAATATAATGTGACTTCTTCTTCTTCTTTTTTTAAGTGCCTTTCTCTCAAGGATTTCTTATTTCACATGCATCCGGTGTAACAACCTGTGATCAGGTAGATACAGTCATGAAATGGGGAGGGAGAAACCAGAAACTTCACATTTTTTTTGGTTTATTGCTGTATCCCGTGGCCTAGAAACCTGGCATTCCTCTTAAAAATCAAAACGTATTCTCAGAAAAGTAGACCCGCCAATTTTTGTAGCTCACTTAGAGTATAATACAGCTTTCTTAACACCTGTTGTTTTCTTTCTTTTCCGCTAGTTCTGCAACTACGTCTTAGCGGAGAGGGAGCGTCTTCTGTATTGATCACATCAACCACTGGTCTTTCTGAGCATTTTCCCAGCAGGCACCTGCAGGCACAACAAGGGCTGATTTCGAAAGAGAGATCGGACTGTCCCTTTTAACCCCCATAGGACATTATCTGTGGTTACCATTAGTTCGGTTTCTCCCCCACTCTGAAGCCTTTCAATCCAATGACTTCCAATGGCACACAGAGAGAGAGAGAGAGAGAGAGAGAAAGGAGTAAATAAAACTTGAGATTAGATCCATTCTGGGTTATTTTCTTTTTAATACCGGTAACTAAATTGTGGCGCAGTTGCTATGGTTACCGTCCATGCCAGCCTCCTCTGCAAAGAGCCATATAGGAAGGAGCTCACGTGATGCACTCAGCCAGAAGGGCCAATGCACATTCCAATTTTATAACAATTTGCCATAATAGGGGGAGAGATGAGAAGACAGTCAACTGGAAAAAAAAATGAATTTCTGTATTGCAACAAGGAAGAGGAGGGGGCAACAGACCAGAAGCCCATTTGCTATCTGTCACCTTGTGTGTGATGGACAAAAAATACATCAAAACTGAGAGCAGCGTTGTGACTTTCTAACCAAAAAAACCCTCTCTGATGTGGAGAGAGGAGAATTGGCTAACAAGTGCTCATCTCTGGAACGACAGCAGGCCAGACTCCCACAATGCGACATGTTCAGACAAGTAAGAGTTTTATCATCTCGCCGTGTCACAAGAAGCCGTGCAAAGCTCAAGGACTCAAGTGGCAACTTAAAATTCAGAAGGGCTAAACTTAAAAACTTAATTATCCCAAAAGGGCAGACAGCTTCCTCCTTGGACTCCAACCTCAGGAACGGTTCCATGAAACGGAAGCTTGGTTTCCTGCACAGATTTTGCAGGAAAACCACCTGGGATGAGAAACGTGCGCAGAAAACACAGCAGATGGTCTCACTGGTTTCACCAGACCACGAAAGGCCCATCCCATCCTGGACTCAAGAACCCTCAAGACTTCGAAAACAAGAACAACAATTAATATGCCTAACCAATCTTACTAAACTTGCACAACATCTACATGTACAACAATGGAACCAGTTGCCTAGGGAGGTTGTGGGCTCTCCCACACTAGAGGCCTTCAAGAGGCAGCTGGACAGCCATCTGTCAGGGATGCCTTAGGGTGGATTCCTGCATCAAGCAGGGGGTTGGACTTGATGGCCTTATAGGCCCTTCCAACTCTACAATTCTACCAATAAGCTCATCAACTTATTTATTGGACTTGTCCCATTGGTCTTGGCCAACATGGCCACAACTCTCCAATTAAGGTCTTTCTTTAGTAGGTCTGATCTGCTTCCAGTCCCTATAAACAACTTACTTGTAGACTTTCACTGGACGTCATTTTTAGACATTCAACAATCTGTAAATTAAAAACCTCACAATGTTCTGTTCCTTCCTCTTATACCAGAACAAGGGTTGAGCTCCAGAATCTTCCCTTCAAAGACCTGTACGATCGAACATTTCTATATGTTACGAGACAGGCTACAGAGAACATTGACTCTGCACCTCAGAAGGTGATGTCATCATTAAAGTCCTTCATGTGGTTCACTTGCTGCTTTTTGTGGTTTTCTGGCCTGGCTAAATTTGGAACGCTGAAGCGTATTTCAACAAGCCTTCAAAGAGGCAAATGCGAGAGAAGTTCCAGGATTAAGTGAGCAGAACCTGAACCCCCCAAGGGAGAACAACCATTTGATTAAAAAATAAATAAATCAAGACCTCATCGTCAAGGAAGGACTTGGCTGGGTCAAGGAAGCCCAGAGGAAAGGAGAGGAGGAGACGACATATAAATTCCTCACAAGGGGATGATACCTAATTAAAGGGTTTTAATGAATGGGTACACAATATTTCTCCGAAGATATGATAGCAGGCGTCTACAACCAATCATGGGTGCGTCTGTTCCTCAGGCCACGGCGGACTGTAGGCGCATCACAAGTTGTGGAACAGCGCTGCCAAAAGCGAGCCTTCAACAGGGCGGTGCTGGAGAGAATTATTAACGGCATGAAACTCAACAATCCAACAGGCACAAAGTGTTGGCAGCAGGTAACAGCCGTTCCCCTGCTGCCCTTCAAGGAGTCTGGGATAAGGGAACCAAATGGAAACCTTCAAGCTGTGTACCACATGGCTGAAGGTGAGGCCGGACGGATTTCCCTTGGCTTCCCATACTGCGCCAAGGCTGGAGGGGAGAAACGATCAAGAAGATAGATCAAGGATTAAAGTGCTCCATTTCCTTCGGTTAGCTAGTTAAGAGACATGGGGAAACGACACCATCAAGAGATCCCACGTTGGTGGGGGTTCAAGGCAACATCTGGCCAACACAGGAATACAAGCGAAGGCTGGCATTACAAGAGACACTAACGACAGGTTCACGCCGGTGTTGCGGAATGAAGAGCAGGTATTTGGCGCACTAATTCAGGCTGGGTTTTTATTTATTTATTTATTTAAAATATTTATATCCTGCCCTATATCAATAAGATCTCAGGGCGGCATACAGATAAAAGCATGCAGTATAAAACAGTAAATATACACAGCTAAAAACAAATTAAACCATTAAGCCAAGTTAAAACAAAATATAATTTAAAAGCAGTAAAACTATTAAAACAGTTAAAACAATGTGCCGAGTGAATCTAATCATGAAAAGCTTTGTTAAAAAGCCGTGTTTTCACTTGGCACCGGAATAAAATAAGCGTTGGCGCCAGTCGGGCCTCCAAGGGGAGGGCATTTATACCGCCCAATAGCCGAAGCTCTCTGGGCAGTTCACAAAAATTAAAACCATAATAAAACAACCAACAGTCTAAAAACACAAATACAAAACACAGCATAAAAAGCACAACCGGGATAAAACCACGCAGCAGAAATTGATAGATTAAAATACAGAATTAGAACAGTAAAATTTAATTTTAAGTTAAAATTAAGTGTTAACATACTGAGCGAATAAAAAGGTCTTCAGCTGGCGACGAAAGGAGTACAGGGTAGGCGCCAGGCGGACCTCTCTGGGGAGCTCATTCCACAGCCGGGGTGCCACAGCGGAGAAGGCCCTGCTCCTAGTAGCCACCTGCCTCACTTCCTTTGGCAGGGGCTCACGGAGAAGGGCCCCTGTGGATGATCTTAAGGTCCGGGCAGGTACATATGGAAGGAGGCGTTCCTTCAAATAACCTGGCCCCAAACCGTTTAGGGCTTTGAATGTTAATACCAGCACTTTGAATCGGGCCCAGACTTGGACTGGCAGCCAATGAAGTTTTGGCACAGGAACAGCCTTGGTGCCCTGTATGACGCCCTATGTCAGGAGAGAGATGAGAGGAGTATGACCTTGTTGATTCTCCTTGATCTTTCGGTGGCTTTCGATACATGATGTTATCCTCCTGGGACAACTGTCTTGAGGTGTGTGTGTGTGTGTGTGTCCTGCGCTGAGCGCAGTAACCCCGAGTTTTGGAGTGTGTTGTCACCAGTATGCTGACGACACACAGCTTTATTTCTCCTTTTCATTTTCAATGGACAATGGACGGGATGAGGGCTAACAAACTGAAGATATGTAATAAATGAAATGAAAAGAAGAATGATGGGTCTCAGAAGACACAGGGCTCTAGACTATGACATCGATGACTACAGTTTTGTAAGGGGAAGGCAGTTAAGGCCCCAGAGAGCTGTCTCCCAGACTCAATATTTTGCAGGTTCATACAAACATGCAATTAGTAGAGAGGACCTCTCTGTGTGTCAGTGGTTCTGTGCCACATGAACGATTTACCTGATGCTTTTGACGCCAAAGATCTGTGCCCAATAAGTCAAGACTGATTGATTCCTTGGATGAAATTGTTCAGCAACCTTAGGTCATTTATTCTTCTCACAGCAAATGGTCAGAAGCTGGCTTTCTGGGTGGCGGAATATCATGCCCGACGCCATTGACTAGATTTTACTTTTCACTTGGCCCATTTGCAACAGAGAAACTTCTACACACTTCCGAACAGATCCCCTTCTTCTTACTCAGCATGAAGTGCAGGTGCTGAGCGTAAAAGCAGCAGCAACGTTCCAAACGCAGAAACCGATCCGATGAAAAGCACCTCTTGCTTGGTGCAATTTTTAACCCAACAAGGGAACCTCTCCTGCAAGCACTGAGTCATTACTGACTCTTGGAGGGACGCCAGCTTTCACGAACGTTTTTGTGGCAGGCCTTATAGCGGGTTGGTTTGCCGTTGCCTTCCCTGGCCGTTATTACCTTTCCCCCAGCACAAACATCAACCATATTTACTGAAATAAGCAGCAGCAACAGAAACATGGCGGCAACCAACTTCACACGCTAAGCCAGAGGTCAGCCAGGAATCCGGCTAGATGTTAAAACCCATTCAACATTGTGAGATTATCGACCTGGACTCTTTGTACCTGAACGTTTTAAAATCGTAAACTTACCTGTATAGGTTACCTAGAATTGGGCAAAGAAACATGGGCTTATCACCCCTTCCAATGGCAAACTCAGTGTTCCCGTGCCAACAGAAGTGGGGTCAAAAAGGGGCCGCTAAGGAACGAGATGGAGGTTTCCGCGTGCTCAAAGGAGACCCACGGGTTCCAGAAGGCCAAAGCATCTTTTAAAAAGCCGCACACCAAACACAGGCAAAAAACTCCCCGAAAAACTTCCCAATGACGACTGTGTTACTCATGAGGAGCTACAGAATCCAGAGTCAGCTGGAAAGGAAAAGTGGAAAACCAAGAGCACCGGTAGAGAAGGGTCACAGGAAACAGAAGACACAGCTCTGTCTTCTGAAGACACCATTCATAAGAACATAAGACGCGCCATGCTGGATCAGACCGAGGGTCCATCTAGTCCAGCACTCTGTTCACACAGTGGCCAACCAGCCATCGGCCAGGGATGAACAAGCAGGGCATGGTGCAACAGCACCCTCCCACCCATGTTCCCCAGCAACTGGTGCACACAGGCTTATTCCCTCGAATACTGGAGATAGCACACAACCTTCAGGGCTAGCAGCCCATCGATAGCCTTCTCCTCCAGGAATTTATCCATCCCCCTCTTAAAGCCATCCAAATGGGTGACCATCACTACATCTTGTGGGAGTGAATCCCGAAATTTAACGATGCACTGTTGAAGTACTTTTTTTATTATTTGTCCTGAATCTCCCACCAATCAGCTTCATGGGATGACCCCTTTGGGTTCTAGTATTTTGAGAGAGGGAGAAGAGTGTCTCCCTACCCACGTTCTCCACGCCATGCATACAGACTTCCAGTAGTCTCAAAACCCTTTAGTAGAAAACTGTACCCCCTGTCACAGCCTCTCTCTCTCTCTCTCTCTCCCCCCCTGTGTATGTGTGTGTGTGTACTTGAAGTTACTTGTTTCGAGTTAGAGCTGAATCCTTCAGAATTCCGTCAAACCACCAAATTTTGCAATCGACATCACAAAAACTGCTCATGTGTTAAGGCCCTTCTCTGCCCTGAAAGTCTGTCCTGAAGTACCTAGGGAGGTGGTGGGCTCTCCCACACTCGAGGCCTTCAGGAGGCAGCTGGACAACCATCTGTCAGGGATGCTTTAGGGTGGATTCCTGCATTGAGCAGGGGGTTGGACTCGATGGCCTTGTAGGCCCCTTCCAGCTCTGCTATTCTATGATTCTATGGTTCTATGATACTTGCACCAGATTCCTCCTTTGAGGATGCTCCAGTAGAGTGTTTTGGCCTAAACAGTACATAAAGCTAGAGATAGAGATGAGGACTTCACATTTTGTCCCCCTTTATTTCACAATGGTCTTTCTTCTATTTTTAGGAACCTGAAAGCCTTG
This sequence comes from Elgaria multicarinata webbii, assembly GCF_023053635.1. NCBI lineage: Eukaryota > Metazoa > Chordata > Lepidosauria > Squamata > Anguidae > Elgaria > Elgaria multicarinata. The sequence goes on from NC_086190.1 coordinate 15,071,741, forward strand.
CAACAGAAGAATGGGCTTCCCGAACTGAGCAGCGAATACGCAGCACATCAAAGAGCATGGGATAATAGCTGCCGGATCAATAAAAGCCTTAACACGGCACTGAAGGTGTGGAAAGCCTTGTGTCCGTATCCTGTCTCTGCCAGAAGGTGAAAGGACCAGAGATACAACGCATGAAATTATGATGTAGTTTGGATAGGGCAGATCAGTGGGAGAAAAGGGACCGAACGGCCACGGCCACCTACTCTATGAGAAAGCTAATGGTGTGCGCAATTTAGCATGGGTCCCGGAAAATGCTGAACACCCGGCAGGTTAGCCTGTCAAGTCCCAAAGCAGAAACAAACAAGGAAAGGGTATGCTTTCCTGTGAAGCGATACCCTTTCTGACGAAAGCCATTACGGCACTTAGGCTCTGCTAGTTTACGGTGATAAAAAGGGAAAAGCCGGGCGGGGAAGCGTGGCTTTTGTGTCAACTGAATTGCAAGGAAATCAAGCATGATCCCAGAGAAATGCAGCTGTCATGGCTCCAAAAAACACACCAAGGCTCCAAAAAACACTCCCAACAGAGGGGAGGCAAAGCAACAGAAGGAAAGAGCCGGGCGGCAGATGCAAAGGGGGCTTGGAACGGTATGAGGATGTGATCGATGTCAGCCTCCCAATTCTGCCTGCCCACTTTGGCGGGGTGGGTGGGGTGAGGGGAACATCCCCCACGTTGACTGACATCGTAACATCACCGGGGAACACAGACGGAGCTCCTACAAGGGCCAGGTTGGCTCTTCTCTATGCCCTGCCTCCGAACACCGGTCCAAACGATTCCCTGCGACTCAGACGTTGCAAGGTGCTACTCCACCGTTGTTACCGTACGGCAGCCTCTTCCAATTTGGTGCCCACCGGTCCCTGTCCGGGATGTCTGCCGTGCTTCCTTGCAGGGAAAACTGTGCAACAGTTGCAGTGACGGCGGCTTTGAGATGCGCCCCGGGGGAAGGGGGCAGCGGCGGAGGCAGGAGGCTGCACGAGCTGCGTGTAGTGGTCCAGAGAGGCGGGGTTTAAGAGCTGCAGCTTTGGGGGATCAACCAGCTGGTCTACAGCCAGAGAGCTTGCAGTGCCGGCCCAGGGCAGAGCCTCTCCTGGGCGTCAAAAGCCTGGCATTCTGAGGTTAGGAGCTGAGGAAGAGAAAATCCTACTGTGATCCAGTGCCTATGGAGGTTGTGGGCTCTCCCACACCTGAGGCCTTCAAGAGGCGGCTGGACAGCAACCTGTAAGGTGGATTCGTGCACTGAGCAGTGGGTTGGACTTGATGGCCTTAGAGGCCCCTTCCAACTCTATGATTCTCTGTGTGTGTGTGTGTGTGTCGGTCGGCCTACAATTCTCATAATTGTAATATATCACATCTGGGGAGGGGAGTGCCAAGCTGCGCAAGGCTGCCATGTGCCATGATGCTGTGATCATGGAGAAGCTAGGCAAGTATTATTTGGTGGTGTGTTGAAACTTGGGACCAGATCTTTACGTGAAGGGGATTTAGGATGGGTTCGGGCAACATGATAACCAATGGTGGCTTAAATTGTCAACGGTTGGTTATTTAACCCACCATGGGTTATCGTGTTGTGTGCAGGAAACCATTGGTTTTGGGGGGGGGTTGTGTTTTTTTAACCAACGGTTGGTTATTTGGCTGAAATCACCAACACTGTGCAGAGTTGGCTATTTGAACCACGACTGGTTATCGTGTTGTACGGAGGGCACCATTGGTTATTTTGTCAACCTCAGAGTTGCAAGGCAAGAGCGGTCAAAGCGGTGGCTGACTCTCTAGTTCCAGCTGGCAGGGTAGATTTTTGGCAGCAATGGCTGATGGGATACTAGCAGGACGACTGAAGGGGGAGAGAGGGAGGGGGATGAGTGAGTCAACTTGGTGTGGACTAATAGTCAACTCAGTGCTGATCTTAATCCAAGCCATGGTTGATTATTATCATGTTGGGTGGGGAGTACCCCATAGATAAACAATGGCTGAATTGATGATTACTCCACCGTTGACTATCATGTTGTCTGAATGCAGTCTTGAAGACTGCTGACAGACGCCATGACTGACATTTAGTGACGGGCAGCTATGTACTGGAACATCGGTCTCCATTACCCTCGTCCCGGGAAGTTGCCATTTCTTTTGAAAAACAGACAGAGGGTTTTTTGAAAGCGCCGTCATTGGACTCTTTCATGGACAACAAGGCACGAAACGCAGGCTGAACAAGTTAGGATTGTGGGGCTGGAACGGAGTTAGGGTTTTCAAATCCAGGTAACAATGCTGGAAGGGGTTATATTTCTTTGGGATATCTGATGATGTTCCTCTGAGGGTTTCTCCCCCAGCGCCCCTATATTCTCAGGAGGCTTCATTCTTTTCTGTAATGCGGCGCAATTGTTCTGCACAGCGCTGTCCATCTGTGCAGCTTGGCTTGAGATTGCCGAAATGGAGACATCTTTGATAGCGTTGTACCCAGGGGCACCTCGTGCTTGGCGAATAAAGGCAGCACAGAATATCAGGTTGTTCTTCCCACTGTTCCAACCCAAAGAAAAGCCAAACTCTAAGCTGAGCTGAAGCCAAAAATCACCCTCTCTGTGCCCTGTACAGAGTCAAACATTGCAAATAAAACCTCTGCCTGAAAGGAAACCACGCAAAACAGATGATCGTGCCCCAAATTAATTAGAATTATATTAACAGTTAAGATAATGGAATTACGAATGTTAGATTAGACGCCCTTCCTCTTTCCTTACTTTTAGAGAGCCAAGTTTCTATTAATGCATCTCTATGCGTCGTAACAAGCTGACAAAAGGTAGGCATTTAAAAATCCCGCTGACTTCAATGGGAGAGTTAAAACACTTGCTTATATCTTTCCCATCTAAATCCATGGATTTAAAAGTGCCTAATTTGGGCTGGAGCCTGTCCAGGAGTGAGCTGAAATGTTCCTGGAATTAGTAACATCGTTGTACTGGAAAAACCAGAAGAGAGCGCCCTAAGAGGTACAAAGAGCTGCCTGTAATTAATTGCAAATCACAACAAATGAAGAAAACTAGGGTCAAACCGCAAAATGGAGTGACTACAGTGAGGATGGAGAGACGTATCTACCTCATGAGAAAGAGCCTAAACGTTCTGGTCCATCCATGCAGGGCGGATTCCTGCATCGAGCAGGGGGTTGGACTTGATGGCCTTAAAGGCCCCTTCCAACTCTACTATTCTATGATCTTTCTGTTAAACTAAAATTAAATAGAAGAGAACTGGGCATCTGAAGCATCTCCATTGAATTCTATGGCTGTGTAGGTGTTTAATAGTGCCATGTGCTAAAACCAGTACATTTAACAAGCTGTGTTGTGTAGGATCTGTCAGGAAAACGGAGGCAAGCTGGAATGATTTTGTTATTTTCGGCTTCGTCGAGAAAGGCAAGCCAAATTAAGTGGTTATAAATAAATGGCAGGTAGCAGTAAAAAGAAGTTTTATTCGTTTCTCTGCAGTCACCGCTGTTTATGTAATGAAAGTTTGGGAGTTCTAGCAGCAGCAGCAGCAGAAGAAGAAGAAGAAGAAGAGCCATGAAAAGAAGAAGGAACATAATTAAGCGTACAGGCAACAATGCTAATCAAAGCTTAAGCAGTCACAAAGGGCAGAAGAAAACATTTCCAGTGCATCACATCCTCCCCTCTGGCCGGGAGCCCAGAATTTCCATTGTGACTTTTAAACAAAGAAGAAAAGTCACCCAATATCTCTTTCGCAACAGCATTAGCAAGGTCCCACCCCCTAGGAGCCAGAATTGCATAAACGCCTGTGGCAAGCCAACCTTCCATGAGGCCAGGCGGGCCCATTATGCTTGGTTGCCATAGGAGGAAAATCCCAATGTATTCCCCCCACTTCTCACTAATTAAACTTAGAACCTCATTCACCAGGACATTTTCCGACCCATCCAAAGTCCCATTTCTTGCCTCATTGTCCTGGTTTAGGCCAGAAGTACTTCTAAACAATTTAAAGGTAGCTACATTCCATGCAATAAACCAGAAAGGATCTCCAAGGTTTGCGCATGGGGAACGAGTATGTATTGTCACAGTCCCCAAAGGAGCAGGTGACGGTCATAGAATCAGAGAATAGCAGAGTTGGAAGGGGCCCACAAGGCCATCGAGTCCAACCCCCTGCTCAATGCAGGAATCCACCCTAAAGCATCCCTGACAGAGGGTTGTCCAGCTGCCTCTTGAATGCTTCTAGTGTGGGAGAGCCCACAACCTCCCTAGGTAACTGGTTCCATTGTTGCACTGCTCTAACAGTCGGGAAGCTTTTCCTGAATCATAGAATCATAGAATAGTAGAGTTGGAAGGGGCCTCTGAGGCCATCGAGTCCAACCCCCTGCTCAATCCACCCTAAAGCATCCCTGACAGAGGGTTGTCCAGCTGCTTCTTGAAGGCCTCGAGTGTGGGAGAGACCACCACCTCCCTAGGTAACTGATTCCATTGTTCCATTGAGCTGTGGGATGGTTAACGTTGAAGACAGGCTGTTTGCCCAACCGTTTGGGCACCCTTTCCACCCTTCTCTGGCTTTGAAGGCCCGACTCTTCCTTTGTATAACTCCCCTAGGGAGGGAAGGAAGGAAGAGCAAGGGGGGAGAAGAAAAAATATCCCAAACGAGCTCAGGTGTTTACAACTCAGAAAACCTCCCTAGAAAGGAGTCCCAGAAGAAAACCGTCCTTTGCTGTCAGGCAGGAGCCGTCTTGAAAAGCAGGAGACACCCTGCGAAAAAAATTCTGCGCAAGTGTCACACCTCCCAAAGTAAGATGCTCTCTCCTCGGCCACCAGAGAATAAGCGTTATGGATCTTCCAGAGGCATTCGTTATTCTGCCACCCAGAGTCAACCCTGGAACATAAGAAAACGCCTTATACTGAATCACACCGTTGGTCTATCTAGCCCAGTATTGTTGACACTGGCTGGCCACGGCTCTCCAGGTTCAGACAAGGTCCTTTCCTAGTTCTACACGGAGGCGCCAGGGATTGAACCCGGGCAGTTCCAGCGCTATGTTTTGGAGGGTCATTGGCCAAGACGCCCTCAATGCCACCCCCGTCGGCTAGTCTACCGTCGTCAAAGCCCTACATGGTTTGGGTCCAGGCTACCTGCGGGATCGCCTTCTCCTGCACAATCCGTTCCTCTGGGAAGGGTTTACTTCAGCCAGCCAAGTTTAGGCTGACAGGTATTACCCAGAGGACCTTTCCTCTGCTGCTTCCAGACTGTGGAATGGTCTGCCGGAGGAGATTCGTCAACTTAACCGTCTTTTAGCATTTAAGAAAGCTATAAAGACTGATCTCTTCCAACAGGCCTATCCAGGGGGATTTTAGGATGCTTTTAGGATGTTTTAACAATGTATAATTCTAAAACTGCGAAAAGCTCTCTTTTTCGTTTATGTGAGGCAAGGATTCAAGTGACCTATAAAGCCCTATACAGCTTGGGTCCAGGTTATCTAAAAGACCGTATTCTCCCTTCTGAGCCTGCCCGTGCTTTAAGATCTTCAGGGGAAGCCCTTCTCTCAGTCCCACCACCATCACAGGCACGCCTGGTGGGAACGCGGGAGAGGGCCTTCTCGGTGGCCGCTCCGGGGCTCTGGAACTCCCTTCCCAAGGAAGCTAGGCTGGCTCCCTCCGTGCTACAGTTTTGGAGGCAGGGAAACACTTTCTTGTTCTGGCAGGCCTTTAGCGAATAATCTGGACCTCCATCTATGCCTAGGTTGTGACTCAGTAGGCTTTGCGACTAAGCCACATGAATGGAGTGCATACCCTTAGCCTTCCACTTTTTCAGTCCCCAGGCCTGTTCCAAACATTTATGCATACGGAATCCCCAGTGCAACCCAACTTAGGCAAAGCTGCAGCTAGCCCAGGTGTGGGTCTGTCATCCACATGTTGAAGACCAATATCCTAGGCTGCGCTCAAAGTTTCTTGTGACTGTGTACTGCAGAGGAAAATCAGTAATGGTCCACCTATCTTTCAGGGACACCCAAAGACCTTCGCGTTAAGGGGACCTCCCGCTTCTGAGGAACTCTGAGGAACTCTAGGGATCTCTGGAACAGAGTTTGGAAAACACTGCCAGACGGAAACGGTTTAAGGTGTTACAGGGGGATCTTCGGTACCTCTGATCTATTCGTTTAAACACCGAAAATATTAAACTAGATTAGATTTCAATTTTTGCACCACTTTTCTCAAAACCCAAAGTGTTCAAAGTGGCTTAGAATGCGTGGAAGACAGCAATTTGGTTATGGTGTGTATTTGTAATTTGAGTTTTCCCAATTTGGTTCAACCTCATGGAAAGAGGAGGATAAATATGTCTTGGAGAACCAGGTGCAGAGTTGCAGAAATACCTTAGGAGACTGAAATTCCAACATTCTTGCTCACATGTATAAAAATGGTATAAAAATGAAATAAGCTATAAAAGTGTGTGTGGGGGGGGAGTTTGCTGATTAGAAAATTGAGATGGAAAAGCGGAAATTCCACTGCTGAGGGACTGAAGCAACACCTCCAAAGAGAATCCAATAAGGACCAAGATAATAAATACACCTTAAGATGAGATATTAAAACAGAAATATATCAATGTGTGTATAAGATATAGTTCAAGTCAGGAGTTTAAACCTGGTGGCCTCCTGTAACAACTTTGGACTGATCCCTGGCCATGCTGGTTGGGGCTTATGGGAACTGTAGTCCCCAACCTCTGGAGGGCACCAGGTTGCCTACCTCTGCTGAGTGAATTACTGCGGTCAAAGAACAGATCCCCAAAACGTTGGGGGAGGAAGCACACACATGTGTGGAGAAAACCAGGAGGCTGGGCATCAATTTCCGCTGCAGAATTTGGCTCTGCTTCCTCCTCCCCCCCTCCCCTCCCCTCCCCTCCCCTCCAAGAAACCAGCAGCAAACTCACTGGCTCACAGTCAAGGCAATCTGCAATCTGCTAATGGTTCCCTCTTGCTTGCAATAATATTTTACTTCTAACACACAGTAAACCTGCTGAACAAAAGCAAACATCAGGGTTTCAATCTCTTAAGTAAACTAGAAAACAGAGCCGCTTGCATAAATAGCGGGGTTGATTTACTGCCCGCGGTAAACAGAGCCGCAGAGCCCAATGCTGGCATCGGGAGGCCAGCTCCTGTTTTATGGCTTCGGAGACCCCTGCATCTGGAACAGGGCTTCGGTGGGGATTGCGGAGTAGTTCTGTGTAGCTGCCGAGTCTGCCAGAGTTCCTCACAAAACAATGATCGTTGCAGGGTGTGGGCGGGGAAATTCTTTTAGGATTTGCGCTTCCGCTGCGATCCAACTGGTTTTCAATCCGACGCAAGTCACAACGGCTTCTATCAAGGAACTCGGCCAACAACAGTCTCACGAGTTTATCGCTGGGTATTCTGTTTAAAAGGCTCCTTGTCAGAAATTCCCAGAGTTAACTTGGAAAGAGGGTTTCTGTCCCCCACGTGGGACGTTTATGTGAGTGGGTGGGCAGGTGCGCGCGTGTTTAATTCTTGATTATTCTTTTTTGATTTTTACAATTCAATTAATATTTAGCTGCCTTTCAAGATGTCGGGTGAAGCTGTCTGAATAATCCCTGACTGAATTCTCTTTGGAGGGAGTGCTTCAGTTCCTCCGGACTGGAATTTTGGCTTTTTCCATCTCCACTTTCCAGCTGGCAAGCCAACGTTACACTGCAGAGAGGGTGGGGAGAGGAACAAGGCAAGGCCTTTGGATATCGGTAGCCTCAATGTCAGTGGCCTGGTATCTATCAAGCCCAGTAAAACTGGAAAACAAAGACATCTTGGGCAAAGCGGATCTCGGAACCGTGGACTCTGTAGATGTTTTAGGCTGTGAAGTCAAACCCAGCATGGGCAAAGCACCCTCTACACCTGACACGACTACGCAACCCATCAACGGTGTGTGTCTTCCTCAAGGCCCTTCTTGTTATAGCAGGCTGCACATCAGCTTTAACCATCACCTCCTCACCATTTAAAACCAAGCCAGGAGCAAGTGACACCTTCCCTCTCCCACAATTGATCAGTATCTTCATCTTAATAGTTTTTGAGCTGTGCGTTCATTCCTACCGATTCACCTTTCAGATTCTCTATTTCAGGGGTAGGCAGCCTTCTGGGGGCCCACTTGGACCAACCTGAGGAACTGTCCCGGGCACCACCACAAAATGGATGCCATTGGAGGGCGCAGTTTGTCAGACAGAAGTGACACACGTCCCCTTTTTTTTCCTGGGAGCTGGAAACGCTGACGGGGTTCATACAACACGATAACCCACGGTGGTTTAAATAGTCGACGGTTGGTTATTTAACCCACCATGGGTTATCGTGTTGTGTGGAGGGATTTTTTAAACCAACGGCTGGTTATTTGGCTGAAATAGCCAACACAAATAACCAACGCTGTGCAGAGTTGGCTATTTGACCCACCTTTGGCTATCGTGTTGTGGGGAGGTTACCGTTGGTTATTTCCTGAGCCACCACTGGTTATTTCGTCAGCCTCAGAGTTGCAAGGCACGAGCGGTCAAAACGGTGGCTGACTCTCTAGTCCAGCCGGCAGCATAGATTTTGGGCAGCAATGGCTGAGGGAGAGAGGGCGGGGAGATGAGTGAGTCAACTCAGCATGGACTAATAGTCAACTAATCCCCACCAGAGTTGATTATTATCACGTTGTGCGGGGAGTACCCCCTACATAAACAACGGCTGAGTTGATTATTACCCCCATCATTGACTAACGTGTTGTCTGGACGCCAGCTGGAGAGGTAAGAACTGGCTGGCAGCCATCTTAATTTCTGAAGAATGATTCAGAGGCCCACTTGTGGCCCAGAGGCATTCATGGGACATGAAGATGGCAGCTGGAGGCCCTCGCTTTGCTTTGAAGCGATTCCAGCACCTGGTAAGAAAATGAGTTAATTTTTTAAAAAGTGGGAGGGGTAGTGCATCTTGGCAGGCACTAGGAAAAGTGTCTTAGGGCACACTGGTCTCCATGGGTACCATGTTGCTTGCCCCTGCTCTGTTTGGATACCAAAATGTCAACCCAAGTCACTACTAAATTAGAGCCATTTCGGGGGTTCAGAATCGGCACATGGTAGAAGGTCTTCCAGAATTATACCATTTCGGAATGGAGAAGCTACAGTGATCCATGCTCTGATAACCTCTCGCTTGGATTACTGCAGTGCGTTATACGTGGGGCTGCCTTTGAAAACGGTCCGGAAGCTTCAGCTGGTACAAAACAGGGCAGCCCGTTTACTAACAGGGACTGGCAGGCGAGATCACATTACGCCAGTCCTTTTCCAGCTTCATTGGCTGCCAGTCCAGGTCCGGGCCCGATTCAAAGTGCTGGTATTGACATTTAAAGCCCTAAACGGTTTGGGGCCAGGTTATTTGAAGGAACGCCTCCTCCCATATGTACCTGCCCGGACCTTAAGATCATCTAAAGGGGCCCTTCTCCGTGAGCCCCTGCCAAAGGAAGTGAGGCAGGTGGCTACTAGGAGGAGGGCCTTCTCCGCTGTGGCACCCCGGTTGTGGAATGAGCTCCCCAGAGAGGTCCGCCTGGCGCCTACACTGTACTGCTTTCGTCGCCAGCTGAAGACCTTTTTATTCGCTCAGTATGTTAACACTTAATTTTAACTTAAATTTAAATTTTATTGTTCTAACTCTGTATTTTAATCGTATATCAATTTTGCTGCGTGGTTTTATCCTGGTTGTGCTTTTTATACTGTATTTTGTAATTGTGCTTTTAACCTGTTGGTTGTTTTATTGTGGTTTTAATTTTTGTGAACCACCCAGAGAGCGTCGGCTATTGGGCGGTATAAAAATGTAATAAAAAATAAAATAAAATAAAATAAATAAAGGGGCCACATCTGGCTGAGCCATGACATCAAAAACTCACTCCAGGTGGAAAGGCGTCGTTTTGGGTGGGTCCAAGCTATTTCAGAAAGCCAGAGCCACTTTCGCTGACATGCCTACATGGGTTGGCCACTGTGTGGACACAATGCTAGACAGCCCTTTCGTTTGGCATTCTTGGGAGCGAGAGAATTGGCGGAGGAGAGGCGGAACGCTTCAACACGCATCTGTGCCCAGCATAGCTCTGCATCCTACCTCTCCAGGCTAACAAAATATTTTGCACGGTTGTAGCTTCGTGGGTTCATTTACAGGACTCGTATGGGTTTGAAGTTCAATTAAACAAAAACAAAGAAATCCAGCGTATATTAGGGGAGGGGGTTGCAATGGCTACTTTTTGTATTTTATAAGAACTAGGAATGCAGGTGTAACGGAAGTCAGGGTCCACCTGACAACCCTGCAAGGTAGGCTCCTGGACCAAACGTCCTGAACTCCCAAGTAACCCACCTCCATGCCTTGCCCACAACCAGGACGAGCCAGATACTCAAGGGAATAACACACAGACTCACATTTAGGGACCAAAGCTATTTTATTGCAATCACTAAAACTAACACGTAAGGCCTCATTCGGTAAAACAGCCTATAAAAAAGGGGAAGGGAAAAATAGGGGGAAGGGAGATGTGGAAAAGGGGGAGTGAGGAAAGAAGGAGACATGAGAGCACTCTTCAAATACTTCAAAGGTTGTCCCACAGAGGACGGCCAGGATCTCTTCTCGATCCTCCCAGAGTGCAGGACACGGAATAACGGGCTCAAGTTAAAGGAAGCCAGATTCCGGCTGGACATCAGGAAAAACTTCCTGACTGTTAGAGCAGTGCGACAATGGAATCAGTTACCTAGGGAGGTTGTGGGCTCTCCCACACCAGAGGCATTCAAGAGCCAGATGGACAAGCATCTGTCGGGGATGCTTTAGGGTGGATTCCTGCATTGAGCAGGGGGTTGGACTCGATGGCCTTGTAGGCCCCTTCCAACTCTGCTATTCTATGATTCTATGATTCAATAAGGTGAGGGAAAAAGCTCTTAATACTTAGCCATTACCCCAAGAAGCAATCATATGTCCCCACACCCAGCCGAGACAACGGCAGGCCTTCTCCAGAATACCCACACACGTTAAAACATTTTAAAAAAACACCCTTTCTCTGGGCAACCCCCTCCTGGTTGCCATGGACCTGACCTTCCCACTTGACACACGCATGCACCTCCAAGGAAGATGGAGGGCTTTCTTCATAGAGCTTTTCATCTCTTTTTGGGACCCCCTGTCCCATGACCTTAGCGAACCAATTATTATTATTATTTATTTATATAGCACCATCAATGTACATGGTGCTGTACATTGTACAGCACCATGTACAATGTACATGGTGTACAATGTACATGGTACATGTACAATGTACATGGTGCTGTACCAACCAGTGCCCTTACTGGGCTTTTGCCCACCCCCTCCCATAGGGGCCAGGCCACCTCTTTTTCCCATAGCTGAATCCTGTTATAGTTTGTCCACTGCCCTGATAATCTCCAGGTGCCGGTGGGAGCTGGACTGGCTCAAGGCAGGGATGACCTTGGCCGGTCAACCACCAAGGCCTGGCATAGCCAGTTTGAAGCAACAGGCCATAGATCATACATAGGGGCAGATTTTACAACCCCGTCGCAAGAGCAAAGTTAACGGCAGAGATTTGCACCCCTGTCCTTCACAGCAGGTACTCTGGAGGAATAAACCACGGGGCTGAAACACAGGTGGGTGGGTGGGAGGGGAGACTGGGCTCCTCATCTTCCTCAGATTATGCCCCTGATGGATGACAATTTCCCTCAGCCAGTTGTAATCTCAAACAACTCGCATTATCCCTACCCAGAATGGACATCTGGAAGGCACCGGATTGAAGAACAGTAGGTAAGGCAGCCTTCCCAAAATGGTGTTCTCCAGATGTTTGGGGCGTCAACTCCTTAAGCAGCACAGCCAATTATCAAGAATGCTGGGAGTTGTAGTCCCAAACATCTGGTTGGAGAAAGCTGCTGTTATTGGTCATCAGACTGGGACTAAACCCCAATGCAGATCTTCTGATAGGACTTATTTCATTTCTATACCACCCAATAGCCGAAGCTGTCTGAGTGGTTCACAAAAATTAAAGACACAAAAATGAAACTAAACTAAAATGATCAAGGGGCTGGAGCATCTCCCCTAGGAGGGGAAGTGACATCAGCTGGTATTGTTTAGCTTGGTAAAAAGGAGGCTAAGGGGAGACCTGATAGAGGTGTTTAAAAGTGGTGCATGGTGTGGGGAATGTGGAGGGAGATATTTTTCTCCCTCTCCTATTATACTAGAACCCAAAGGGGTCATCCCATGAAGCTGAATGGTGGGAGATTCGGGACAGATCAAAGGAAGGACTTCTTTGCACAGCGCAGAGTTAAACTATGGAACTCACTACCACAAGATGTAATGATGGCCACCAATTTGGATGGCTTTAAAAGGGGGTTGGATAAATTCCTGGAGGAGAAGGCTATCCATGGCTACTAGCCCTGATGGCAGTGTGCTGTCTCCAGTATTCGAGGCAGTAAGCCTGTGTGCCTCAGTTGCTGGGGAACATGGGTGGGAGGGTGCTGTTGCACCATGTCCTGCTTGTTCATCCCTGGCCGATGGCTGGTTGGCCACTGTGTGAACAGAGTGCTGGACTAGATGGACCCTCGGTCTGATCCAGCAGGGCTTTTCCTATGTTTTTATGAAAGTGTGGGGAGAGGGAAGTCAGGATATTAGCCGGCAATAAACTGAAGACCCGTTGCCTGTGATTTAACAAAATCAAAACACCCCTCCTGTAATATCCATAGAATGGAACCCTGGCAGGCATACGAAGGGCTGAAATGAAAAGAAGCGTTGTCTGTTTATTTTGGCAGGCCGCTTCCAGCCCTAATGGAAAATTTCAGCTTTGGTTGTATCAGAGAGAGAGAGAGAGAGAAGGAGCGAGACAGAGTACGAATTATTAAGAGGGAGAAGGGGAAAGGTATGGCATTTGGACAGCAGCAGCAGCAGCAACAGAAAATGCTTACATGGCAACCTAGGAAATTATGTGCGAAGGCCAGGCGGTATGTTAATATGTCTCGTCATTAGGGAAACAAACCGTCCTTGCGAAATAGACTTCCTGTGGGAAAGGAGGGCGAGAGAGTAATGTCCGTGCCGTGTGCGCGCAATTAAGGCTCCGCTCCGGGCGAAAAAGGCAAAGGGGGAAGGAAAAAGAAGCAAAGCCGAAAGTGTCACGAGAACTACAGTTAAACAGGGAATATGGCTGAAGTGCCCTGGAAGACTCCTTCCCCCCCCCCACTCTTTGTACTGGGGGAGTGAAGAGCCCTCGCCACAGCGATCACCCTACTCCCTGCATGGAAGGAAATTCACAGTTTGAAGGGGATCGGGGCCATTTAATGCCTGCGGGTGATTATAGGTGGAGGCAGAGGGACGAACAAAACATCCCAGTATTGAAAGTGGAGAGGGTGACCTTTCCTAAACTGCTTTTGCAGCATTGCAACACATTGGTCGGTGGTGTGGGAGGGAGGGGAGGGGAGGGGAGGGGAGGGGTTGTTCTTTTGGGCAAGAGCTGCTGAAGAAAGCCAAATTGTGGGATTATGTAACACTAGATTAAGCATTAATGAGCCAAGAATGCAGCTGCTTGTCTGCGACACCCCCCCCCCAATCTAAAATTAAATAACTCGAGGCTGAAAGCACAACACGGTGGGGTAATTCTTACCGCCTAGTGCATTAAAAACACAGTTTATTTGGCCTCTGCACCCTGTCCTGATAAGCGAGAAATAATAACTCCAAACTCAGTAGGCCTGTTCAGAAGACATCTTAAACCCTGCCGGTTAAGGCTTTTGGTTAAGAAGCAGGGTTTAAGGTCTCCAGTGCGCTACGTTTTGCTTGACCCTGATCACTCACTAAACACAGTCGGACCGTCTGCAGCAGGGCTAGCGGCTCCAACCGTGGCTTAAAGTGTTGTGGCGTGTGGTTAGAGCAAACCCCAGAGAACCACAGTTTCGCTAACCACAGAGCCTGAAGCGTCGTCTGAACAGGCCCAATGGCTTTTTATTTTGGGTTCAATCCAGTTCTGTTAAAAATCAATGGGCGCTTCTCCAACTACATCAGTGATCTACACACAGTCGGTTAGCTTTGCCAGGAACGTGTTTCCTGGCTATTTATTTATTACATTTATATACCGCCCCACAGCCGAAGCTCTCTGGGCGGTTTACAAAAGCTAAAAACAGTAAACATTAAAAGTATGCAAAATTTAAAAACCATCAGAGACATAAAAACAACAGTAAAGAAACAGCAACATCTATTTCCTGGGACCTGTACCAGTTTGGAAATGGAAGATTGAAAACTCTTCCCAGCCTAGAAACCACCCAACCTTTTATGTGGAAAGCTAGCATAACATCACATAAAAAGTCCCAGTCTACTTTTTTCCTCCACATGTTAGCTTTCCATATTTTGGACACTGGCGATTGAGCATATGACATGGTACAGTCCCCAGGGAAGACTGTACCAGTGGATTTTTCTGAACAATCTAACTGGCTTTCGATACAGAATTCTAACAACAGTGGAATATAGAGCTACGTTCCTGGTCAATGGCCCACAGTTATGTCTAAGGTGTGGGATTTAATATATGTTTTGGCCTGATATTTATCATGCACCAATTATTTTCCCTGTAACATGTCCTGAGAACAAGTAACTGAGCCGGGTAGAAAATGAAAATCAATAGCTACAAGATAAATTTAACTCTGTGGTTTATTGTGAAGAAATGAGGATGGCTACTTCTGGTATAATCAATGTACTTGTAGAAAAATGATCTGTTTAATCCCAAGATTAGAAGGAAAAGAAGAACCAGAAACCTTTAAAAAGAAGAAGAGTACAGTGTGAACACAAGAGGAATTGAAAGATGCAAATCAACCTATAGCATGTAAAAAAAACAGTCACCTGCAGCAGCAAAACAAGATTGTCTATAGGCAATAATTAAGCTAGTGGAAGGCAGTGTGGTGTAGTGGTTAGAGAGTTGGACTGGGACTTGGGAGACCCGGGTTGAAGTTCCCACTTGGCAATGAAGCTCACTGGCTGGCTTTGGGGCAGTGACAGACTCTCAGCCTAACCTACCTTGCAGGGCCTGTTCAGACAACACACTAAGCCATGGTTAGGCTGCTAATCCTTTTGCAGCAAATGTTAAATGAGCATATTTAAACTGTGATTATGTAGCCACCATGGTTAGGAATGGTTCACAGGACACGCCATAATGTTTAGCTCAAAATGCATAACCACAGTGGCTTAGAGTATCATCTGAACAGGGTTATTGGGTAAGATAAAATGGAGTGGAGGACTGTGTGAAGTTGACCTGGGTTCCTTGCAAGAGGGAAAGGGGGGGATATAAATGTAATCGTCATCAATTCAGACAAAAACGAACAAACCCGGGTCCGTCTCAATGTTGCTAAAATGTGACAGTTTTCTTTCATTAAATCCAGCATTCTGATTAAAGCAGAGAACAGGCCCAAGTCAGAATGAGCCTGAGTTCCTGCACAACTGGCTCATAAAAACTTGAAGAGAAAACAAAAACTATTTATATAACATGCCCATCAGGAACCCACAGGCATGCAGAAATTATTTGAAGTAAATCTGGACAGCGCAATTTTCACCCCCGTTTGATCCGCAAAGCAAATGTGCTTTTTTCAGACGCTCCTTCGACCACTTGCAACACATTCATTTAGAATCAAAGTATCTGCACGGTTAAAGTATCCAACGGTGTCACTCCGTTAGCGCAAATGATGCTGTGCTGACGGAAATTAAGTTCTGAAATAGGCGCAAGAGGGGAACGCAATGGCTATATGGCTCGGGTCTAGGTTATTTTAAAGACCATATTTTCCCTTATGAGCCTGCCTGTGCTTTGAGATCTTCTGGAGAAGCCCTTCTTTCAGTCCCACCTTCTTCACCGGCACGCTTGGTGGGAACATGGGACAGGGCCTTCTCGGTGACTGCTCCGGTGCTCTGGAACTCTCTTCCCGGGGAAGCTAGGCTGGCTTCCTCCTTGGTGGGCTTTCGGAAGCAGGCTAAAACTTTTTTGTTCCAGCAGGCCTTTGGAGAATAATCCAGCCCTCCATCTATGTTAATGTCTTATAATTTTGTTGTGTATTTTAAATGTTTATGGGTTGTTGTTGTTGTTGTTGTTGTTATTATTATTACATTTCTTTTCCTAGGTTTTACAATGTATGTTTTAAACTTTGTAAGACTGCTTTGAGGCTCAGTATTGGGCAAAAGGCGTGATACAAATAAATAAATAAATAAAACAACTAAAGTTACATTGGTGCAAGTGCAGTTGTGCAAGTTGTTCCAACTGTTAGAAGCGAGGGGGACAGAAGGGCTAACATCTTCACCCTGTGGGAAAGAAGATGGAGCTGTTGATCTGCCCCTCCATTGGGAGATGAAAGTGGGGAGCAGGGCCTTCCCAAGTCTCCTTAATTTCTTTTTATTTTCTCCCTCTTCCCTCCCCATCCCCTTTTCCTTGTGTGACGTGTCTTTTTTTAGAATGTAAGCCTGAGGGCAGGAACTGTCTCCTTTACTGATCAATTGTAAGCTGCTCTGAGAGCCTTTTGGGATGAGGTGCAGGATAAAAATACTCTAAATAAATAAATAAACCGTTAGCACAACGGAAGGATCCAGAATTCTGCTAGCAGTATTTAAATTTGCCAAGTAACACTGTTGGGTACTTCCCATTATTTAAAACCAGCGGAAGAGAGGACACAGAAAGAATGGAGGACTCCCAGGTGGGATGGGGGAAATACATTGAAAAGAGGCACATCTTGGCACATCTGAGAAGAAAATATAGAAGATCCATAGTTCGTAGATGTCCTTTTTTCCTCCACTGAACTTTTAGTAAGTCCAGGCTTGAATTTGCCCTCTATCTGGTTACCTGTGGCGAGTAGGAATCTCCTCCAAGAGAGTCAGAAGAGAAGGTTTAGGAAAATAAATTATTTTGCTCCTTTTAAGGCACAGGAGGCTTACAGGTACGTACAGGGAAAGCAGGCTAGTGCAAACTATTATGGGCTGGTAGGTTTTGTGGCCTGATTTGCAAGACTGGACAAACCCTCAAAATAGGAGGAATTTAAGCCCCCCCATGCATTTAATATATAACCAATGCATTCAGAGAGACACTAGCCGAAGGCTACATTCCTAGTATAATACGCAGGAGGAACATCCATTGAAGTCAATGGGACTTATTCCATGCAAAGTTAGGGTGCTAGCAAGGAGCCTGAACATGTAACATTTTTCTGGACAGAGGTAATTTTCTCAGTGGACCTGTTCACAAGACACCTTAAACCCTGCTGATTAAGGGTTTTGTTTAAACAGCAGGGTTTAAGGTCTCTTGTGCGATGCATTTTGCTAAACCCTGATCACTCACTAACCACAGTCGGACCGCCTGCAGCAGGGCTAGCGGCTCTAACCATGGCTTAAAGTGTTGTGGCTTGCGGTTAGTGCAAACCCCAGAGAACCACAGTTTCGCTAACCACAAAGCCTGAAGTGTCATCTGAACAGGCCCAGTGTGAATGAACTGAAGAAATCTCAGTTGATTAACCACATAAGTTTGAAGTCAATTAAGGCGGCAATCCAACCCCTAATTACCAGGGAGTAAACTCCATTAAACTCAACAAGACTTGCTTCTGAGTGGACATGGACAGGATTGTCTTGTAGATCTTTGCAATTTTGCCTTGAATAGAAACAATAGTTCTAAAAAAACAACAGCAATGTACCTCTCTCCGCTTTTAGATGATGTCACAGCAGGGAACAGTTTAAAAACCTAATCTCCTTTTTGTGTGTGAGAAAAGGGAACCGTCTCTTTTAAGCTGCAGGTGTCAGGTTTGATGCAATTGTGTGAAAATAATTTAATTTTTGCTGGCCAAAGACTAAAAGGTTTCTGGCAGAATAATGTAGCCAAACTATTGGCTAAGAACATAAGAAGGGCCCTGCTGGATCAGACCAAGGGCCCACGTAGTCCAGCACTGTGGCCAACCAGATGCCACCAGGATCCAAAAGCAGGACACCGTGCAACAGCACCCATATTCCCCAGCAAACAGTGTATACAGGCTTACTATCTCTGCTACTTGGAGGTAGCACATAACCATCAGGGCTGGTAGCCATTGATAGCTTTCTCCTCCAGGAATGTATCCAACCCCCTTTTAAAGCCACCCAAATTGGTGTCCATCACCACATCTTGTGGTAGTGAGTTCCACAGTTGAACTATGCGCTGTTAAACATGGCATCCTTAATTTTAAAACCCCCAAAATACTGTGAAGTGTTGACTTTGTTGTCATGGCCAACAAGAAACCAAATGTGCATGTTTTAATGGCTATCTTTCCTATGCTTAAAAAAAAAATCAGCTTGAGACAGGATCCCTGTGGGTCAAGTACCGATTTTCGGGGTTGCCGGTTGGAGGATGGAACTGCAGGCTGTACAAGCTAAGGAACAAATACGGCGGAACGGGAACCTTAGAATCAAGCGATCTTACAGATGTAACCCTGTGTCACTGCCTGCTATAAAATGTCAATTCTTTCCACACTCCCTGAGACTCGGCAACCAGAAGCCTGATTTTTGAGCCAGGGTTTAAAGCTGAACATGTAAATTATGAAAAGGGTGCCTTGGAGTATTCCCACCCTAACCGAGCCCAACTATTTATGCAAGCCTGAAGACCAGACACTTCTCTTTCCCTTTTCAAATTAAGCACCAAGCAATTCTGAAAAAACATCAAACTCCACTGAAAGACCCCCGGTCATAACACTTTCTTCTAACTGGCTTTCCCAGGACCAAATTAAAACACAGCCCCCACTCAAAACAGCCAATGGGAGGCAAGCCCAGCTTGCACCATAGAGATACAGAGGTAGAGCAACTCCGGCCTGTATCGTGATCTCAACATCCACATTCAGCCTTGCAACTGATCACACCGGAAGTTCGAGGCTGTGAATCACTCTTGTCTTGCTTTATGGAATACCTCTTCCTGGCTTTCTTAATTAAGAACTGCCCCATTCTTGACTATCCGGCTGGGAATCGTTCCCACAGAAGAAAGCAACCAAGACTCAAGGCAGATCATTTTTATTTATTTATTATTGCGTTTATATCCCGGCTTTTTTCCACCTTAAGGAACCCAAGGCAGCATACATAATCCTCCTCCTCCTCTCTATTTTATCCTCACAACAACCCTGTGAGGTGGGTTGGGCTGAGAGTCTGCGACTGGCCCAAAGTCACCCAGTGGGTTTCCATGGGCAAGTGGGGGACTAGAACCCGGATCTTCCGACTCCCAGTCCGACGCCCTAGCCACTACACCACACTGACGTCAACCTGGCTGTCCTAGTTTAATAATAATGAAACCGCAACAACACGAACAAGACAAAACGAAAGCGATTTTAAAAAACACGCCGCCCCCCCCCCCCATCCCTCTGTAGCTGGTCTGTCACTTCTCCCCACCCGTCCCTGCCTCCGCCCTGCCAATCTCAGCCTCTGTCTAATTGAGGCGGCGAGATCACGCCAAGAGGAAGACCTGCGGGCAAGAACAGGAAGCAGAGATTAAACAATCCGCTATAGGTCAAAGGTTACACCCAGATCAGTTACCACTGGAGGCACAAAGCAGCCTGAACTCCACAGAGACCCACTTTAGCTTTCAAGGGTTATGTTCTTAGCACTAAAAGTTTAAGCCTCCCATCATCATCATCATCATCAGCGCCCCAAGTTCATATTTCATAGAGTTTGCAGCTTTGCAGTTTTGTGTCTGGTTTGTTTGTTTTTAAAGCCAAGGCACAAGGGATATAAATGGGCAAGTTCAAAATCCCCCAAAGTCAGGGAATGGTGGTTAAAGGGCTCTTTCCCCAAATCCCAACTGGAGTTTGGCCAAAAAATATATATATAAAAAATATGCGAACACACCCACCCACCGCTGTCTTTTGCAAGGGGTGAACACAGTGGACATATAACTGATGCTTCATAGCAAAAGAGTGGAAATTCGTAAAAAAAATTAATATCGAATGACTTCATTAGTTCCAAGAGCAAGCTTAACACAGAGAGAGAGATCTCCGCACAATATATTTAGAGACGGGGACGACACACACCTACTGATAAAGGCCAACATTATTTCTCCCCCCCCCCAATTGTGTCCATTTTTATTTTTTAAAAATATACATTTTCCAGTTCTCTGAAAGCCTTTTCTTCACAGCGCTTTGTCCACAACGAAAGCCATTAAAATGCAAACTTCGCTTGCCCGTTATAATCGCTGCAGGAAGCGTTTCAACCCGCCGGACTGCCCGATTCATACGTGATAAACGACGAATCCTTCACGATGACAGATCGCGTGTCGCCGCGCAGCGCCTCAACAGTTGCCTTTCACACCACGGCCGAGACAAACCTCAGAGTCAGAGTTATTTAATTCCGTTAAAGCCGGAACACAATGATTTTGTCTTTCCCCTTCAAACAAACAAGCCGACGGACGTTTGCGTGCCAAAGAGATCCCACAAGGAGTAAACCGTTCTTCAAGCGGCGCTGAGGATTAAATGCCCTGAGGAATGGCCACCCAAGAAAATATCACCTTTGCCTGCCTTTTCAATGGCTCTTTTCCACCTAACAGGGAAGAAGGAAAACTGCTTAACACTGACCGCTCCAAAACCCAAAGCTTTTAGAGAACTACAACTATTAGGCCTATACTGATACTAATCTTTCAGGGCTCCTGCAAACCTCCTTCATTTTGTAAAAGCCATTTCCTGTTTTCTGTACCATGGGCACCTCCAGGAAAATCTGTGGGCTGAACCGTTTCATTTAGCTCAAGGCACGAACAATCCTAAATCAGCTAAACCGTGATCTGCCATCCACTGGACCAATAAGAATTAAACCATTGAGACCATGGGGGTGGGAGAGAAGCCACCCCACAAAGACCTCTGTTCCTCGAGATGCGATTACAATCGGTTTTGATACACCCTTCGGTTAAGTTACCCGTCCTTGATCCTGTGGTCAGCAATATCGCCAATATTATCCCAACTTCCACAAAATGAAATCAGAATAAAAACAACCACACGGTCTGAGTAGCGTCAGTAACTTCCAACACTGTCTGATCAACGCCATGAGTGAAGACTGGTTTTTAAAACACAACGCTTTTAAAAACGACAGCTCTGAACCTCTACTCCGGCGCGGTGGAACGGTTCAAACAGAAGCCCAATGTAGGGTTAACAGGCAAACAGCTCCGTAAGATCAAATGGAGGAATGCAGAACAGCGTAAGAAGAAGAAGAAGAAAAAGAAAAGCAAGTTACATAAAGTCCACCGGCACTTACCGTCTCTTTACTGGGAAGCAACTCTTTCCGGATCCTAAAGAAGTTCTTTCCATACTGTCGGAGTCCTTTAATGAAGCGTTTCTGCGTTAAAACAGAAATAGAACATCAGTGGAAGGAAGAAAAAACCTCTGAAAGCAACACAGTAGATAAAGTTCCGGGCTTAGGGGCTGTGAAAAACATGCAAAAATATACAAGTCAGTCCCACAGAAAATGCCAGTTTTCTGGTTCCGGCCTAATCCAGTATGGGAAGGGTTTAAAAGCAACAACTACGTCTTTTTACACAAAATGACATTAGCTGCGTGTTTCTGTTTAAGAATGCAAGCTGCTGGTCTCCGCGGAAATAAATATGAAAACTCGAAGCAAGATCGATTTCCAGCTTAAGCAGAGGACGAAAATATGAAGCCATAAGGGGGAAAAGGGGGGGGTCCCATGGTTTTTCATCTCTCCGATTTTCAGAAGCTGGGGGTTACTTTTGCTGTTGAGCAGCGAAAGGGTTAAAAACTCTCTCCACACAGAAGGATCCCGGCTGCTTTGAAAGTTTAAAAATATAAGAGTTGAAGACTTCCCAATAAATTTCTTCCAGGGGAAAAGAAAAGAAAAAAAGAGGCCCATACTGCTTGGCTTAAATAATAGAAAATCAGCAGCAATCCATATTTGGTTTCAAAATCCAGAGCTGCCAGAATCTTCGGTTCACTTTTGCAAATAATCCAGTTTGGCGATCGTTTAAAAACAACACCCAAACCACAACGCACACGCACACACCCAGAGCGCCCCCTCCCCCCAATTAACACTTCTGTTTGCAGATTACTTGGATCAAATACAAGTAAAACACACACAGGCACATACAGTCAGGGGGGGGGGGGGAGAGAGAAGAGTTATAGCACTGCTAAAAACCAAATCGAGAAGGGAGCCTGAAAAGAAGCAAAGGGAAGTTCTTTAAGGGGGGGGGTCTCCAACTCTAAACCACCCCTACCCCCAACACACACACACACACACACACACACACACACACACACACACACCCTGGATTGCAAGAACATCACATTCACACGCACCAGGAGACGAGCGATCTCCCTGAGCTGCGGGAGGAAGAGGAGGAACTCCAAAGTAAGAAACAACAGCCAAGCGTGCAGCTTCTCTCTTTAGTCCGTCCCTTGCTCGGAAGCAGGGGGTGGGGGTGGGTGCTAAATCAGCCAATGCTGAAACTGGGGGGGGGGGGGAGGAAACAGCCAAAACCTGGGTCTCGTCTCCTGGGTCTGCAGGTAAGGGTGCCCTGCCTGGAGCTGGTGTCAGCAGCGGCAGCAGGAACAGGGATCGCTTGTCACCCGGGAAGCTCTGACACTACAAAAGGGGGGAGGGAGGGAGGGAAGGAAGGAAAGCAGCAGCAGCAGCTTAACATGTGATCGGAGCTGGGCTGAGCCCAGAGAGAGAGAGAGAGAGAGAGAGAGACAGAGCGCCACTGGGCTTCTGCAAAAGGCGGCCTGGATCACCTAGGCAAAATCCCCAGTAAGGCTGTAGCAGCGTTTGCACTGCCAGGCAAGCAGGCAGCAAATCTTTTGCCATCATTATCATCATCACCATCATCGTCATCGAATCATAAAATAGTAGAGCCAGAAGGGGCCTACAAGGCCATCGAGTCCAACCCCCTGCTCAATGCAGGAATCCACCCCTATAGCAGCATTTCTAGGGTCCCAAGTGCCTCACATACATTATTTTGCTGCAAGATTCCAACACCCCTGTAAGGTAGGCAACCTTACTAACCTCCCCCCCCCCCCCCATATTGCAGATAGGGGTGGTGCATGCGAAGTTTACAGGAAAGAGGGAGGGCTCCTACGGATTTCAAATATATACGTTAAAGCGTTCTATGCGGAAAGATCTGGAAGGTGGCGTTAACCACCAGGTAAAAATAAGCAAGCAAACAACACAAGCGGTAAAATCCTAGTGAATTCACAGAGGAGAGGAAATTCAGACTGATTCGCGGGAGTTCCTGAGCCATCGTGGTACACCACAGGGATGACTCCCAAGCGGTAGCCAAACGGGGCCTGATTCCCAAGGTCTTACATAGCACGGATCGGATCATCCTTCCCCCAACCCAGTGCCCCTTCCGATGTGTTGGGACTACAATTCCCATCATAACCACCTATGATGAGAGTTGTAGTCCAATGCATCGGAAGGGGCGCAGGATTAAATCCTTCCTGTGCCCTTCCCACGATGATAGCCTTTACCACCACTTCACTTGCCCAAGCTATTTTTTTTCTAGAGTCACCACTGCGACACCAGCTGAACAAAAGGTTCCAATTTCACCCCTGCCATGAATTCTGCATGCCGGCTTCCACCTCTCACTGGCAAGAACACTCACCCATCCACACAACGGTTGTTATAAGGCAGCCTCCTCCAATCAGGTGCCTCCCTCGTGTTTTGGACTCCAACTCCCATCAGCCCCAGCCAGTGGTCAGGAATTCTGGGAGTCGTAGTCCAAAACATCTGGAGGGCACCAGGTTGAGGAAAGCTGCTCTGTATAAATGCAAAGTATTATTATTATTTTTTAAAAAGCATTATATTAACAAATCTTGGGCAAAAAAAGTACCTGGACGTGAGGGTTGCATTGATGGAGCTCTATAGGGAAATGGGTTTTGAGAGTGGAGCCTCTCACTCTACCTGTGCCAGGATAATGCAGCCATCAGCTGGGCATCATTTCATCTAGGTCTGGGTCACAGGCCATTTTGATCCAGAGGCTCATACAGGTGTATATAGAGACAGAGCCTTATCAAAACCCAAGAGTGGAGTACTGAAAGTAAAGGTGATGGAGAAAAATGCTCTTTTGTGAGATGATTGGTGGGTACACGCCAGTCATAACCTGGTACCTGATTAAAATAATACAGTATATTCCACCAATTTATCCTAAATTTGGAAACCAAGTAGATTATTTCCTGATCTGCCTATTGAAGAGTTCTATTTACAATCCCACAAATGCATCCCAAGCCTGTTTGGAAACCAAACAGGTCATTTGCTGCTTCTGTTCTTTGTCATTAGAAAACTCGCACCGCTTTCGGCGGCGGAAGTGGGCGCAACGTCAAGGTTTTCCCGCCTCACCTACTTTGTGCGTTTCTAATTGCATGGGGCTAAAACGGCAGACACTGCCTGCGTCCCAAACTTTGGGGATAAAGACGGTGGAAGGGGCCGGGATTTCACCTTGACTTTTTAAAACAGCAAATGGGTTAGATCCAATCTGCACATCTACGGGGGTTGATGGCTAGAAGAGTCCTGTTCAAGTAGCAGCAGTGCCAGCTTCAGGTTTTGGGGGGCCCTTGGGCAAGGCACGCTCACTGGGGGCCCTCCCTCAGAGCGCCTACCTTCTCACCACTGCTGTTGTTGTTGCTGTTGCATCGATATCCGGCCTTTTTTCTTGCAATGAACCCAAGGCGGCCTACATAATCCTCCTCCTCTCCATTTTATCCTCACAACAACCACCCTGTGAGGTAGGTTGGGCTCAGAGTCTGTGACTGGCCCAAAGTCACCCAGTGGGTTTCCACGGCTGAGTGGGGACTAGAACCCGGATCTCCCGACTCCCAGTCGGACACTTTCACCACTACACCACGCTGGCTGTCTTGCTCCTCCTCTTTCTCATCATGGCTCCCACTTGCTCACTTGTCAGGCAGAGAGCCAGGGAGTGAGGAGGCCGCGGCATCTATTAACTCCTCCTTCTCATAGAATCATAAAGTTGGAAGGGGCCTACAAGGCCATCGAGTCCAACCCCCTGCTCAAGGCAGGAATCAATGTACATTGGGTTCCCTGGTAGTCACCCTTCCAGAGACTGACCAGGCCTAGACCTGCTTAGCTTCATTATTTATTTATTTATTTATTTATTTATTTATTTATTAATATAGCACCATCAATGTACATGGTGCTGTACAGAGTAAAACAGTAAATAGCAAGACCCTGCTGCATAGGCTTACATTCTAATAAAATCATAATAAAACAATAAGGAGGGGAAGAGAATGCAAACAGGCACAGGGCAAGGTTGCAGCATCCCATGGCATCACACCAGATAAGCAAACAAGAGGCAGGTGAACAAGCACTTTGCCCTGGGGAAGAAGAGGAGCAACATGTCAGTTGGCCCCTGCCCTGATCAGAGTGTGGGCCCTTGGCAACCATAACCACCTTTAATGCTAGCCCTGAGTGCTAGCTGCACTATATTCCACGCAACACACACATTAGGACTCTTTCTAGTTCAGAAGGAGGAAAAGGAGGATTACTACAGGCCTTAGCTGAATATTGCAGTACAAAATCCAATTTTTCTACCCCATTTTCAGGGTCCCATTTCCGGTTCTCTGGCCTAGCACCAAACTGCAGAACCGGAATTAAGGGAAGCGGTCTCCTGAGCATGTTTTTCATGCTCAAAATTATGTGCAGCACTTTTCGCATAGCTTGTATTCTTTTATTAAAAAAAAGTGAGGCAAAGCTTCCCACGGTGGGAACATCGACGCTACAGATTTAAGATGGCTGAATTTAATTTCTGCGAGGGGGGCCTTGAGATTTTAAAAATATTCTTGGCAACCTCACTAACCTAATTCTCAGATCCTGAGGGGGGGAATTGGTAATGATTAAAGTGGTCTAAAACTGCTCAAGGTTTGTAGTGCAGATTCAGTGGGTTTCTATGGCCAAGTGGGGACTAGAACCCGGATCTCCCAACTCCCAGTCCAACACTTTAGCCCTCTACCCCACTGGCATAACCAAGCACACAGCTGCCATTGACATTTTTGCTTTAAACTCCGAAGTCTAAGAGTGCACCAGAAAGGTTTGTTACCAGCATTCCATATGAACTTGTTGATCCAATAAAAACTTTGACCACGTTTGAGCTCTTATTTTTATGGCTCCTGGGTCAAAACTGGAAATCTAAACATGTCGACATACCCACTAAAATAACCTTATTCCCAGATATAAAATGACTATCCAAATGATTCTATTTTTAATCTATCTAAACAGTTCTCTCTCAGAAAGAGTCCTTCTATATCTTAAGTAATTTTCAACATGTGTGTAAGAGAGCGAGAGCGAGGGAGAAGGAGTAAAGCCACGAATCTGAACAAGCCTTAGCAAAATTATTAACAAAATTTTGATTGAGAAAGACACTTTTTTTTAAAGAGGGGAATGGGAGAATGGAAGAAAAGAAAAAGTACCTAACAATCTAGTGACTGGGACTACCAGGAAAAAAACATTCCAACACACGGATCTCTAAGTGCTATGGAATCTGCACCATTGAGTCCATTACTTTCTGTTCTTTCAGGAACATGTGGGGTCTGGTTGGCCGACGTGGCTTCAGTTAGCAGAAATGTTCTGAAATCGGAGATGTCTTGAAATCAATACCTGCTGCCATGGTATCGGGAGAGATTTATTTTTAAACGAAGGATCCAGATGAACCAAGGAACATCTTTCCTGCTTTGGCACAGATATAGGATGCCAAGTTTGTCCCTGGAATAACTGTTCCCTATTTTAAGTGGGTCCTATAGTTTTCCTCTCTTCTTCCCTGCCTGTGGTCTCTCCTCCGAGTGATTGTCACACAGAGGAGGGCCAGGATCTCTTCTCGATCCTCCCAGAGTGCAGGACACGGAATAACGGGCTCAAGTGACAGGAAGCCAGATTCCGGCTGAACATCAGGAAAAATGTCCTGACTGTTAGAGCAGTACAACAATGGAACCAGTTACCTAGGGAGCTTGCGGGCTCTCCCACACTCGAGGCCTTCAAGAGGCAGCTGGACAACCATCTGTCAGGTATGCTTTAGGGTGGATTCCTGCACTGAGCAGGGGGTTGGACTGGATGGCCTTTTAGGCCCCTTCCAACTCTTCTATTCTATGATTCTATGAAGATTATTATGCTTAGTTACCTTTGCCTGTAGCTTGGGGACCTTTCTGTGGCTTCCTCCCCCACCATCCAATTTAATCTACCAATTCCCCAGTTTCTCAACCTCCAGTAATCTCCCCGCCAAGAACCCAGATTCCTTCCTTCCCTGTGGTTTGCATCTCCATTTCTTAAATGCGCTATGACATGATGTTTACCTTGGCCCACAGAGTGGGGAGTTGTGCTTGCTTCCCCTCCCCATAAAAGAATCTCACGGAATTAATGGGTGTGAAAAGTTTTAATGTGGGGGTGGGGGTGGGCGAGCTCAAAATCTTTTCCATACCAACTTCCGTGCCAAGGACTGCTTGAATGTTCCAGTGGATACTGGAACATGTTCTAGGGCAGGAGTAAGACACGTATCAATCTTGCGTGGCCTAGATGATTTCCTTCCATTAGAGTTCCCACGGTTTGTTGGTGGGTTTTAAGCTCACAAAGCAAAACAGCATACTGTGGATCCCTTCCCTGTGAAAGCATAAATTAGTAGAATCATAGAATTCATAGAAGAGGCAGCTGGACAACCATCTGTCAGGGATGCTTTAGGGTGGATTCCTGCATTGAGCAGGGGGTTGGACTCGATGGCCTTGTAGGCCCCTTCCAACTCTGCTATTCTATGATTCTATGATTCTATGAATCATAGAATAACAGAGTTGGAAGGGGCCTACAAGGCCATCGAGTCCAACCCCCAGCTCAAGGCAGGAATCCACCTGAAAGCATCCCTGACAGAGGGTTGTCCAGCTGCCTCTTGAAGGCCTCTAGTGTGGGAGAGACCACGACCTCCCTAGGTCATTGGTTCCATTGTCGTACTGCTCTAACAGTCAGGAAGTTTTTCCTGCTGTCCAGCTGGAATCTGGCTTCCTGTAACTTGAGCCCGTGATTCCGTGTCCTGCATTCTGGGAGGATCGAGAAGAGATCCTGGCCCTCCTCTGTGTGACAACCTTTCAAGTAGTTGAAGAGTGCTCTCATGTCTCCGCTCAATCTTCTCTTCTCCAGGCTAAACATGCCCAGTTCTTTCAGTATCTCTTCATAGGGCTTTGTTTCCAGACCCCTGATCATCCTGGTTGCCCTCCTCTGAACAAGTATGTGGTCCTGAGCCCTGAACTTTTGTTTGAAAATGTAAGGTTGTGCCAAGGCCTGCCCTCTATTCCAGATCTTTTCATTAGAGTCACAGCAACCAGCATGCCCTTGATCCTAACAGAGATACTGACCCTGTGCAGACAAGCCACGGTGGTTAAGCATTTCAAGCTAAACATTATGACTCCGCGCGTCGTTTGAACCAGTCCTAACCATGGTGGCTCCATAACCCCGGTTTAAACATGTTCACTAATCATTTGCTGCAAATGGGTTCCCTAGTTAACTGTTATCATCAGTAAATATTCAACCCCATCTTCCTGTTCAAATTAATCCTCAGAGCAGCTTACAAAATATTTTCACCACTGCTTTATGCTACATGTACATCGAACTCATACCCCTTGGAAAGGCAGGGGCACAGGCATCTGTGGTTTTTTTTTTGGGGGGGGGGCGATTGAATTACCATATCCAACTACGTGTTTACCTTACGGACTTCCTTGGTCCAGACGAATGGCCTGGATAAAAGAAACCAGACCAATAGGTCAGAAATACATCCCCTCACCACCACCCGAAAGGAAAAGTGTGTACAAGCGAGATACCCTGCAATCTTTACTGCAGTAGGAAGCTATTTAAAAGCCACCAATTTCACTAAGTGGCTACGGTCAATTCATTAACAAACAAACAAACAAAAAATCACAGAATTGGAAAGCAATTCTTACTGCAAACTTGGTACGTTATCCAGAACACGTGATGGAATTTCAGTAGTTGCGTTCAATCACTGCTTACAGTAACTAACTTTCCATTTTACAATATATAGCTGGACATGCAACAAAAAGTTGCAGCGTGGAACAGCCGTTCTATTCTATCCTTGATAAACCGCCAGTCAACTTTCATTAGCCACGGAGCACGCTTAGACCTCACTGTGCTGTTTCGGGGGTACCTCTACAAACATTGGGATTCCTGATGAGGCCTCCCTCTTATGCAGGGGCAGTGTCATTTTGGCTGTACAAATAACGGCAATCAGAGCCTGAACATTAGAAAGAGAGTGTGGAAGGAGGAGAAGAAACACACCCATACCCACACAATGCCAGCCTGCAGTTAGAAGCCTTGTTTATTTTCTGCACTTTTACGGCATTTGATTTTGATATATAAAATAAGAACCCAAGGAATTGTGTCCAGTTCTGGGCTCCACAATTCAAGAAGGATGCAGACAAGCTGGAGCGTGTTCAGAAGAGGGCAACCGGGATGATTAGGGGTCTGGAAACAAAGCCCTATGAAGAGAGACTGAAAGAACTGGGCATGCTTAGCCTGGAGAAGAGAAGGTTGAGGGGAGACTTGATAGCACTCTTCAAGTACTTAAAAGGTTGTCACACCAAGGAGGGCCAGGATCTCTCCTCGATCATCCCAGAGTGCAGGACACGGAATAATGGGCTCAAGTGACAGGAAGCCAGATTCCGGCTAGACAGCAGGAAAAACTTTGTGACTGTTAGAGCAGTATGACAATGGTCATACCTAGGGAGGTTGTGGGCTCTCCCACCCTAGAGGCCTTCAAGAGGCAGCTGGACAACCCTCTGTCAGGGATGCCTTAGGGTGAATTCCTGCATTGAGCAGAGGGTTGGACTCGATGGCCTTATAGGCCCCTTCCAACTCTACTATTCTATGATTCTGTGATTCTATGAATTGGAAAGTGGATCTTAAAAGTCATAGCTGTGTCCTAAGATTTGTTAGAAGAATTATAAGTCAGTTTATAACATCCTACTTTGTAATATTCCCTCCTGTGCTCCCCAAAGCTTTCCTCCCCTTTACATTTTCCACCTCCTCTGATTAAATGTTTGCTACAAAAGCAATCTCTGGATTGCTTTCTTCTTCTACTCAAGCAACAACTGAAATCCCTGTAGAGAAATATAAAATGCAGGAGTCTATTCCCACAGTGATGGTATGTTAAAGCTGGGAGAGGGGGGGACGGCTAGGAGCAATATATAGTCTGTGAATTCCCCCCCTTTCAAGAGCTGTATAATCTGAGTTGTATTTGTGTCTTAAGATGGGGTGGTGGTGGAGTACACAGAAGAAAAATATTTCACTTGTCCTAAAAGGAACCCACACAAGAGGTACACTTCTGGAAGAGCTACAAGGGTCACAATGTATTTTCTCTGAAATCGACAGATGCTTTACCTTCCAACAGTAATTTTACAAGACAAGGACGTGGGAGCGCCCTTTCTTGAAAATAATGCAGGAAAGCTTCCTCCAAATCTTCACTCTCCCTCTCCCTACGCAATAAAGATTGGTAGGAGTCATCACGAATCTCCGTAAGAGCCTGTGGCCATAACCTAGGGGCAAATACCTTGTGACCCAGAGCTGGGCAACCTTGGCCTAATTTCAAATGCCCCATGCTAGGGATCAGTTTGGACTTCTGGCAAGAGCAGTCGGTCCCTCAGCCAGCAGCCTGCTGGATGGGAAGGGAAAGAGAAAGAAGAGAAAAGGGTATGGCAGAGAGAGGGGGGGGGGGAGAAGAGAAAGGGGGAGACAGAAAGAGAGAAAGGCAAGAGGAAAGGGGGTGTCAGAGAGGCAGAGAGAGGGGTAGAGAGAAGATGTTTCAGAGAGAGAGAAAGGGGTGTTAGAAGTATTATTATTATTATTATTATTATTATTATTATTATTATTATTATTATTATTATTTATTTATTTATATAGCACCATCAATGTACATGGTGCTGTACAGAGTAAAACAGTAAATAGCAAGACTCTGCCGCATAGGCTATTTGTGTGTGTGAAAGAGAGATTGATTAAAAAGGGGTGTCAGAGAGAGAGAAGAGAAAAGGGGGTGTCAGAGAGGCAGAGACAGGGAGAGAGAGAAGAGGTTTCAGAGAGAGAGAAAGAGAAAGGGGTGTCAGAAGTCAGAGAGAAAGAAGAGAAAAGGATTTGTGTGTGAGAGAGATTGATTGATTAAAAGGGGAAGAGAAGAGAAAGGGGGTGACAAAGAGAAAGGCAAGAGGAAAGAGGGTGTCAGAGAGGCAGAGAGAGGGGTAGAGAGAAGATGTTTCAGAGAGAGAGAAAGGGGTGTCAGAAGTAAGAGAGAAAGAAAAGGATTTGTGTGTGTGAAAGAGAGATTGATTAAAAGGGGGTGTCAGAGAGAGAGAGAAGAGAAAAGGGGGTGTCAGAGAGGCAGAGACAGGGAGAGAGAGAAGAGGTTTCAGAGAGAGAAAAAGAGAAAGGGGTGTCAGAAGTGAGAGAGAAAGAAGAGAAAAGGATTTGTGTGTGAGAGAGATTGATTGATTAAAAAGGGGTGTCAGAGAGAGAGAAGAGAAAAGGGGGTGTCAGAGAGGCAGAGACAGGGAGAGAGAGAAGAGGTTTCAGAGAGAGAAAAAGAGAAAGGGGTGTCAGAAGTGAGAGAGAAAGAAGAGAAAAGGATTTGTGTGTGAGAGAGATTGATTAAAAAGGGGTGTCAGAGAGAGAGAGAAGAGAAAAGGGGGTGTCAGAGGGAAAGAAGAGAAAAGGGGATAGGCCTGCTCACTTTTGGATTTAGGCCTGCCCACCACTGACTTCAGCTATCATACGGCCCACCACTGGTATGTGCAGCCGCCCATAAGGGAACGCGGATCTCAACATTAAAAGAAAGAAAGAAAAGGTTTCCATACCTCTGCCATAACCTGTTCCCATGGATATTCTTGGGACAAGGCTAGTTAGAACAAAGCAGTAAGCGGCTCAGGGCCAAGCCATAAAAACAGAGGGCAGGA
This sequence comes from Elgaria multicarinata webbii, assembly GCF_023053635.1. Lineage (NCBI taxonomy): Eukaryota > Metazoa > Chordata > Lepidosauria > Squamata > Anguidae > Elgaria > Elgaria multicarinata. Next base: position 15,103,664 of record NC_086190.1, read on the forward strand.
TAGAAATCCTACAGGGTCTTGGATTTTTGAGGCAAACGAGATCTAACCCCCAGCCCACAATCCACCCAAATAAATTGCTATAGGCAACTGGGGCTGAGATTACTAACCTATCCCCGGCTCCCACTCGGTTTAAAACATTGGCCCATCTCACGCCATTTCCTTTTGAAATCCTTTTGTTTTCCTGCGCCCGTGGCAGCCATGCTAAATATGACCAATCTAGGTACGCGGTTCGCAACCGAGGACTTGCAGCCGCTAACACTGGCTGGAGGAGTTTAAAACCGTAGTTTTCATAAAGAAATCCTACAGCTTGACGGGTCGGCAGCGGCCATTGTTGACAGACAATGCAGAGATGTGCTTCGCAAAAAAACGGTTGCCATGGCTATTGAACGGCTAGAACACAAGGTCTCCTAATGCCATTTTACAAGCTGACGCTCCCCCCCCCCTCCCCAACACCACCAGCAGCGTTCCCTCTGCGACATAATTTATTAGGTTCTCTGGCATCCCTGCCACAATGTGTAAACAGGGGGACTATAAATAACCCAGAAGCGGCTAGAAACAAGCATGCTAATGTTTGCATATGTGTTGCTTGTAGGCCCCATATTTTATCCGCCGAAACAAATGGCGTGACAAGATACACAAAGCCATTATGTCCTGACTAACGGAGCTCAGATGGCATGTTTATCAATGGGGCCATAAAGCCATTACCAAGGCTGCCGCTAAGGTGATACACCAGGGTTCCCATTATCGAGGGATTGGGACTTGCCAATGCAGCCAAAATGCAGCACCCGGGACTGGTTCCGGGGTGCCATTTTGTTAACCAAGAGACGTTCCATTGCTAGCGCAACCAACCGCACAAGGGAGTCAGCCCCAGAGATGTACGTTAGGTTATTCAGGGTGTAGAAGCAAACTTCAAAGTGATCTCGATAGGCTGGGATGCTGGGCTGAAAACAGCAGAATGAAATTGAATAGGGAGAAATGCCAAGTTCTACATCTAGGAAATAGAAACCAAAGGCACAGTTACAAGATGGGGGATAATTGGCTCAGCAATACTACAAATGAGATGGATCTTGGAGTTGTTGTAGATCACAAGCTGAATAGGAGCCAACAGCGCGATGTGGCTGCAAGAAAGGCAAATGCTATTTGGGGCTGCATTAATAGAAGTATAGCCTCCAAATCACGTGAGGTACTGGTTCCTCTCTATTCGGCACTGGTTAGGCCTCATCTTGAGTACTGTCTGGGCTCCACACTTCAAGAAGGATGCAGACAAGCTGGAGCATGTTCAGAGGAGGGCAACCAGGATGATCAGGGGTCTGGAAACAAAGCCCTATGAAGAGGACTGAAAGAACTGGGCAGGTTTAGCCTGGAGAAGAGAAGATTGAGGGGAGACATGAAAGCACCCTTCAAATACTTAAAGGGTTGTCACACAGAGGAGGGCCAGGATCTCTTCTCAATCCTCTCAGAGTGCAGGACACGGAATAACTGGCTCAAGTTACAGGAAGCCAGATTCTGGCTGGACTGCAGGAAAAACTTCCTGACTGTTAGAGCAGTACGACAATGGAAACATTTACCTAGGGAGGTTGTGGGCTCTCCCACACTATAGAGGCCTTCAAGAGGCAGCTGGACAACCCTCTGTCAGGGATGGTTTAGGGTGGATTCCTGCACTGAGCGGGGGGTTGGACTCGATGGCTTTATAGGAACTCTACTATTCTATGATTCTATGAAAACAGAAAATGCTGCGATAGATAGACCAATGGTCTGCCTTTGTGTAAGGCTACTTCCTACGTTTCCTGTATTGCTTGCAGTTTTCCCTTCAACATTTAGAGGAGTCTGGCTTGGGAGAAATTGCTTCTTTTTAACACTAGAAGGGCTGAAGCTAAGAGCGTTCAAACAAAATAGGCGTGACTGGGAGCATGGGCTGCCGGCTGCCCTAGGATGGATACTGGTAGTGGTGCAGCGTTAGCCGGACAACTCATGCAGCAGCAACTGGGAGTGTACTGTAAGAGTCCCTTGGAAAATAATAATAATACTTAACTTCTCTTTGTAGTTTCTACGTTTCGCCTACTCACACGCACGGCCAGGCTGTCATTAAAATGGCCTCCCTCGAGGGAATACCAAAGCGGTCTAGGATGGTAATCGGCTGCACCTCCATGGCGCTAAGCGGCTGGGGGCTTTTGTCTGGAACAATAAGCCTCCCGCTGAACTACCCCCTTCGCCCGCTCGAAAATATTGGCATTCGGCAAGCGTGAGCACAGCTGTGTGTAAATTACATGTATAAACAGATTAGACGTGTAGTATTTGCGCCCAACGCAAACACATTAATAAGCCCGTTTACATTTGCGCTCGGCTAAAGCAGACGGGGCGCAGGGTGAACCTTCCTTTCCCGGGCAAGCTTCGCCCTCGGTTATTGCAAAACCAAATCTACGTGCGTGCGCAAGCACATGCCGGGGTTAATGTGTGTCGAACGGAGAATATGCGTGCACACCGGCGACTGTGTACCTGTGGAAGGCCTGGGTGACATATGCAAACTGGAGGCAGAGACTTGTATTGCCCAAGCCAATGCGGACAAAGCTTCCAAAGTGATGCTGAAGAATGGAAATTCATCCTGGGGGAAAGGGGGGGGAGAGATTGTGTCGATTTGCCCGTTCAAAACCCACAGTGGTTATTAATGCATATCGCCCAGGCAAATGTCTGGAAGGCTTTGTTGATGCGCTCTGCCTGTGCGCCTTCTCCGCCAGGACTTGGCCACTGAAGATATTGACCAGCAGTGAACTAAATTATTTATTTATTTATTTATTTATTTATTTAAGGGTTTTTATGCCGCCATTCAGCCAAAAAACGCTCTCATGGCGGCTTACAAAAGTATTTCTTGACAGTCCCTGCCCACAAGCTTACAATCTAAAAGACATGACACAAAAGGAAAGGGGATTGGGAGGGAGGAGGAGGAGGGGGGAAAGGAAAGCAAATTCAGGCACTACAATCTTAGTTGCGAAGTTCAGCAGTTACAGGTGACAGCAGGAGGGAGGGGGCTCTCAGCTGGAGCTGGACCCAGGCACGGTGGAGAGGTGCCTGGCTGCTGCTTCCTCCCTCACTGGTGGCCTCTGCAGAGACAGTTGGTAGCAGGAGGGAGGGGGCTCTCAGCTGGAGCTGGACCCAGGCACGGTGGAGAGGTGCCTGGCTGCTGCTTCCTCCCTCATTCCATAAATTATGGAGTTAAATTGTGGAACTCACTACCACGAAGTGTAGTGATGGCCACCAATCTGGATGGCTTTAAAAGGGGGTTGGATTTAAAACGTAAAAAAGAAATTAAGGAATTGATATCGAATTTGCTGACTGCAGCAAGATTGATTGTAGCTAGGAACTGGAAGATTCAAGGGGAATATTGTATTGAAGAATGGTACAAAGAAGTATGGGATATAGCTATTAATGATAAATTGACTTGTAATATTAAATGGAGAAGAGGTATAGCTAAAACAAATGATTTTGAAGGAATTTGGAAACAGTTCCTAATATTTGTGTTTTCTAAGGGAAGTGGGAAACCGCCAGCAGAAGAAAGTATGAGATTTTGGAATCAAGAACGAGATCCCGAGGTGGGGGGTGCACTTCTATGTTGTTTGATTATGTTACATAGATATGATATCGAAGTTATTCAACAGTTATGTAGTATGTTGTTTTTGTTTTAATTGTATTGGTGTATGTTTAAGTATTGTAGAAAATAAAAAATCTTTAAAAAAATAAAAAATAAAAGAGGTTGGATAAATTCCTGGAGGAGAAGGCTATCCATGGCTAGCAGCTCTGATGTTTGTGTGCTATCTCCAGTATTTGAGGCAGTAAGCCTGTGTGCACCAGTTGCTGGGGAACATGGGCGGGAGGGTGCTGTTTATTTATTTATTTAGAATATTGCATGTCCTGCTTGTTCAACCTTGGCCGATGGCTGGTTGGCCCCTGTGCGAACAGAGTGTTGGACTAAATGGACCACTGGTCTCTTCCAGCATGGCACGTCTTATGTTCTTAAACCTTTCAGATGAATTTGAGTTCTCCATCACCCCTGGGAAGCAAGCAGCGTTGTTACCATTGCTGCCGGATTTGTGTTGGCATGCACGCACCACTGCAGCGATTTGTGTACGTTCTTTAATCAACTCAACCTTCTGAATGGCTGCGATCCCCCTTTTTCTATTACAGACCTTTCTTTCAATGCAGGCTTGCCCAAGGAGGGTTGGAGCTGGCCTCTGAAGAGCCCGGGTAAGTCCAGAAAGAGGTGGCCAATGTAAATGAAATGGCTTAGTATTCTTTTTCTGTTGGGAGCCGTAGAGAGTTGGTTTTGTTACCCAGACACCTTCCTGTACTTCCTGACAGTACAGTTTAGGGGTTAGTGTTGGGACGAGGATTGGACAGACACAGCTTCAAATTCCCATTCAGCTGTGAAACTCACTGAGTGACCCGGGGTCAGTCACACACTCACAGCTTCTTATCTACCTCACAGGGTTGTTGTGAACATAAAATGGAGGGGATCCCTGACTTCCTTGGAGAGAGGGGGGATATAAATGCAACAAACATTCAAATATGCATGCATGTGTACAAACACACACACACACACACACACACACTTCGCTGTTCAGCTCAGTAAGGCACCCATCATTTTGTCCTCTCCTCCACTTTGAAAAATAAAACAAAAATCTATGCTTTATTCAAAGATCGTTGTAATGAAAGCCAACTCAATTATTTCAGGAGCAAGAGGTTGTGGATTGCAGCCTACACCCATCTGGTTTATTCTCTGGAAGTCTGGATGGCTTTAAAAGAGGTTGCATATAATCCTCGAGGAGACGGCTATCAAGGGTACTAGCCCTGATGGTTGTGTGCTACCTCCAGTATCTGAGGCAGTAAGCCTGTGTGCCCCAGTTGCTGGGGAACATGGGTGGGAGGGTGCTGTTGCACCATGTCCTGCTTGTTCATCCCTGGCCGATGGCTGGTTGGCCACTGTGTGAACAGAGTGCTGGACTAGATGGACCCTTGGTCTGATCCAGCATCAGGGCTCTTATTTCTTAAGGAAGGTAATTTAAGGAGCGAGGTGGGGAGGGAAGAAGACATTTGGTTTTAAGTTTGTTCAAATAGGAAATATTATTATTAAATATTATTATAATAATAATAATATCACAAGGCTAGTTTGAGAAAAGAAGAGGGCTGTTGTTTACCCCTGACACGGAATCATAGAATCATAGAATAGTTGAGTTGGAAGGGACCTAAAAGGCCATCAAGTCCAACCCCCTGCTCAACGCTGGAATCCACCTTAAAGCACCCCTGACAGATGGTTGTCCAGCTGCCTCTTGAAGGCCTCTAGTGTGGGAGAGCCCACAACCTCCCGAGGTCACTAGTTCCACTGTCATACTGCTCTAACCGTCAGGAAGTTTTTCCTGATGTCCAGCCGGAATCTGGCTTCCTATATATGCAGCTATTCATGTGCCAGTTGCTAAGAACGCCCCCTACCCTCCTTATTCCTGTCTGCAGCACAGAAGTGAAGGATTGAATTGAAAAATCACCATGGAACAGAACATGATATTAAAGGTGACAAAATGTCTAAACCCCCCTTCCCCCCCCCCAATGCTGGTGAGAAAGACAGAGACAGAGACAACCATTATACTGTCCCCCCCAAGCTTAGAGGCGTTAAGATGCCGCTGACCTTATAGTCTAACCCTAATTTTTAAAATGGGAAGAGCTATTTTTACGTGTGTGTGTGTGTGTGTATACATGTACTTGGGAATCTATTCCAAGTCACCTGAAAGACAGAAAAAGGGGATCGCACGCAGCCACGTGGCTCGCCACGTACAATCCGCCACGTCACCCGAAACACCCTGCCAACCGTAAATCAATTATCCATAAATGAAGAGTATTTATTTCTCCACCCCCCCTAATAGCTGCCCCTTGATTATTGACTCCCGTGTATTTCCATTACACACACACCCCTCGCCGCACGTTCAAGGCCGCCCTCGCTAAGCTCCCCTGCGCTCAACATTTCATGTCAGCTCCTGTTAAAGGTCCGCTTCTGCCTCCCGGGCTCCCGGCCTCCTCGATAAATCATCCGGCAACCGCAGCCCGGTGGCTCCAGCCCTGCGTTGCCAGGCAACCAACGCATGAGGGATGTCTGAAAAGGGCTGACAAAACAGCCAAGAGGCTGAAAACAACAGACTTCTGTCAAAAAAAAAAAAATGGTTTCGGGAGGAGGGCCCCCCCCCCCGGCCGACGCCCCTTTGCTCCTTGCCAAACACTGCGCGATTGTAAAAAAAAGAAAAAGAAAAAGAAAGGGGAATAAAAATCAAATTCAAAAAGCCCGTTGTAATAGACGCGCATGCACGCAGGCACGCACACACACTTGCAGCTCAATTACTAATTGTTCGGAAGCTGCGGGGCGGCTGCGATCACACGGCCGCGTGGCGACCAGCAATGCGATCCGGAAAACGAGATAAAGTCAACGCAGCACCGGGAGCATTCATCTAAAGGCCCGGCCCGCAGCGGCGCTTGCAAACGCTCGCGCCCGGATCAAACCAGGCTGGAGAATTAAAAGCCGGGGCGGATTAAACCAGATACGAGGCGCTGGTGACGTTTCAGAGCGGGATCAAGACATATCAGGAGGTTTCGGGTTTTAAATACCGACATTCAGGTATTTGACAACAGCTCTCGACAACTCGGAAACGTAATTTGTGAACTGCAGGGGGTCTCCTTGAGAGATCAGATGGAAGGTGGCCCCTGGTTGTGATGGCTATGTGCCACCTCCGGTATCAGAGGCAGTAAGCCTGTGTACACCAGTTGCTGGGGAACATGGGTGGGAGGGTGCTGTTGCACCATGTCCTGCTTTGTCGGTCCCTGGTTGACAGTTGGTTGGCCCCTGTGTGAACAGAGTGCTGGACTAGATGGACCCTCGGTCTGGTCCAGGAGGGCTCTTCTAATGGTCTTATTCTTTTTTAAAGTGCCATTTGCGGGCACCAATCGGAAGAATGCCTGGAGGGCGTTAGGGGTTAGTATATTCCTGATCCAACCCCCCTGCAAATATGTCCTAAGGCACATCTAGAATAGGACGATGATCATACTCAACTATCTGACAAGGTCAGTGCGAAAATTATACATGGAGTACTTTGAAAATAAAGAGCTATATAAATATTATTAATACATTATGAGGAAGATGAAGCTACTAATCTGCTTCCATACCCTTGCCAGTAGTTTAAAATGGAGGGAGGAAGAACGAGGTCTTATATTTTTTTAAGGCTTCCCAGCCTGATAGCCGGAGCACAAATTCGTACTCGCCATAGACGAGCCAGGCAGTGGCAGTTTGCAAACCTGAACTTCGTTGTTGCCTATGACATCCTCGGTTCCAGAAAGGATGGAGAAGGTTGGTATCATAGAATCATAGAATCACAGAATAGTAGAGTTGGAAGGGTCCTCTAAGGCCATCGAGTCCAACCCCCTCCCTGCTCAATGGAGGAATCCACCCTAAAGCATCCCTGACAGATGGCTGTCCAGCTGCCTCTTGAATATAAATCAGCCTTCGCCCAACTGGTGCCCTCTAGATCTATTGGACTACAGCTCTCATCATTCCTGGCCATGAGAAGGATGGGAGTCGCAGTCCAACCCGTCTGGTGGGCACCAGTTTGGGGAAAGCTGGTTTAAATGATCCGCTGTTCTCTTGTCAATCTACTCGGCTCAATAAGGGCATGGAGGTGGGTCACAGGTTCACGTCAGGGCTGACATTACCATGGTGTTAACCATGGAGGGTGCTGAAGCGTTCACGTCCTGCTTGTGAGTTCTTGGTCAACAACACTTTGAAGACTGTGTGAATAGAATACTGGACTGGATGGACCCTTGGTCTGATCCAACAGGGATCTTCTTGCATTCTAAATTCTTTTTAAAGCGCCGTTTGGGGGCACCAACTGGAGGCGTGTCCGGAGCGTGTGAGGGGTAAGTATGTTCCTGAACCAAAAATCCCCCAGCAAATAATTCTCCACTGCCAAGAAGCACTCTAATACATCTAACTGGAAGCAAAGTCACACCTGACCTGATTTAAAATGCCAGTGAAGTTTTAGCCTTTCAGGAGGCACTGCTAAGTGATAATTTAAAAGCAAAACAGAAAAAGTGCATCCTTTCATTCCTGATATGGAGTCACATCTAGCAAGTCGGGCTTTAGCAATCCTTCTCTCCAGTACACTCAGTGCATGCCAAAGTCTCCTACAGTGAGCTGACAGAAGAGAAATCCTAAAAACCTCATGATATATTAGCTACTTCTTGCTTCGCGGTTTTATGTTCCCATAAACCGGATTAGCGCTCACATATGCAGAAATGTTTTTGATCCTTAGAACTGGAAACTTCCAAACAGCCAGTTAACGCTGCAGAGGAAGGAACAAATCGAGAGGAAAATTCTAAATATAGGAGCAAGGGTAATAAGAAACATGTGTCGTACGACGAGTCCAGAAGGCCAATATCCCCCACCTCCTCGCTGAAAAAGCCCCGGTTCCCTCTTCGAACCACCCACCCCACCAACCTGTGCTTCAAGCAGAGCCAACATGACATCCAACATGACATATTGTAAGCCTATGCGGCAGGGTCTTGCTATTTACTGTTTTACTCTGTACAGCACCATGTACATTGATGGTGCTATATAAATAAATAAATAAATAAATAAATAAATAATAATAATAATAATAATAATAATAATCCAGCTGCTCTAGAGAATCCCAAACACAGCCTCATCACCATCTCAGGACACCCCAAGTTCCATACGTACAAATAGATGTATTCAGTATTGTTCCTGTTTCTGCTACTTCCAACCAAATACAATTTATAAAGGTGCAAGGCACAGGAAAACAGATTATTCAAAAGAGGACGATCAGGGGTCAGGAAACAAAGCCCAATGAGGAGAGACTGAAAGAACTGGGCATGTTTAGCCTGGAGAAGAGAAGATTGAGGGGAGACATGAGAGCACTCTTCAAGGACTTGAAAGGCTGTCACACAGATGAGGGACAGGATCTCATCTCGATCGTCCCAGAGTGCAGGACACGGAATAATGGGCTCAAGTGACTGGAAGCTAGATTCCAGCTGGACATCAGGAAAAATGTCCTGACTGTTAGAGCAGTATGACAATGGAACCAGTTACCTAGGGAGGTGGTGGGCTCTCCCACACTAGAGGCCTTCAAGAGGCAACTCCAGAGGTGTTCCGGGGATGCTTTTTGTTTCGAGGATAAATCCTGCTATGTCTCATCTCCTGTCAATCATCTGTAAAACCTATCTGTCAACCCAGAGTCCAAAGGTCTCATCAAAGGCCATTGCAAAGTTGGGCGGGCGGTGTGGGTGTGGGTGTGTGTTTATGGGTTCCAAGCAGTTTAGCAAAATTTCATTCCTTCCAGCTGGGAGAAGGGGACTGTTTTCGTTACCTGCCCTGAATTAATTGCAACAATAGCTGACAATATTTCTATAGAAGCTGAAAGATTTCGGTAGGTTCAGGGCCTTCCCCAGGAAGGTGTTTTGGTTTTGATGTGAGCGCACCAACTGCTTTCTTAGCAGTGCGAGCAAAGATATTTTCTGTGTTTTTGTTACAGCTCTCTCTCTTTTTTTTCTTTTTTGGTCATGACAATGAAAGCAAAAAAAGAGAGGAAAGAACATATAGGCTATTTTTTTGCAAAGCTACTTTAATGAACTGGCACCGTGCTGCAGCTGTTCCAAAAAGCGGAGAAATAAATCTCCTTAAAGAGGAGAGGAAAGCGAAAACGCCGTGTTTGTCTCTCATGACAGAGGATGCAAGCGGGGATTTGTTTTGCAGGCTTAACTAGACACATACCCAAGTTAGGGCTTGTTTTCACCACCATCCGGATCACTGAAATCAAACAACTCCATCTCGTTCCTAACTCTTCTTGGCTTGTTTACTTCAGGGATGGGCACATGGCAGATCAGGGTCTACTGGTGATTTGCAATCGATCAGCAAGGATCTCCCATTTCCATTGTTTAACAAGATCAACATTTAGGTCTAAATTAGACGGCTAGAATCACAATATGAAAACTCTTGACACGCTTTGCGGTTTGTAACTGTCATTTCACGAGCATGGGAGGCTTGCTGCAGACCTGCGTGTTTAATTCTCTTTTGGGACTCAAAGCCTCTAGATACACTTACAGGATTTGATGAAGTTGGTTGTAACTCATTATTATTATTATTATTATTATTATTATTATTATTATTATTATTTACAATATTTATATACTGCTCCCCATTGAAAATTTCAGAGCAGTGTACAAGATAAAATTAAAATAAAAACAGAATAGAGCACTTAAAATGGTTTTTTTAAAGAAGCAAATGCAGTGACTCATGGCTGGACATTAAGGAAAGGCTTCCTGGAATAATGACGTTTTCGGGAGGCGCCGAAAGGAGTACAAAGTTGGTGCCTGCCTGACCTCCAGAGGCAGGGAGTTCCACAGGAGGGGGGCCCCCACGCTGAAGGCTCTTCCCCTGGTGGACTCCAACTGGAGGATGGATCTATGTGGGACCACCAGGAGCAGGCCCTCGGATGACCTCAGTGACCGGGCAGGTTGGTAGAGGAGAAGGCGCTCTCTCAGGTATCCTGTTCCCAAGTTGTTTAGGGCTTTGTACACAAGTACAAGGAACCTGGCCCGGTAGTGAATTGGCAGCCAGGGAAAGCAATGAACCCCTGGATAAAATGGGGGGGGGATCTTTCTGAGATTCATCTACAAGCAAAAAGCTATGTGAGAAAACATTTCTCTTGACTCCATCAGACCTGACACCTGTTGAGTTATGGGTGGGTGAGCAAAAGAAGTCAAAGGCAAGGGGTGGAACCAGGAGTTGTGCGTCTGAAAGGATTTATAATTGCCGACGCGTTTATAATTGCTGACCACTGGTGTTCTATGTGCGTTCAGGAGATAAGTGATTTTACATTGTTATAAGAATTGCCTTGATGAAGGACTGGATTTAGGCCGAAACGCGTCAGCAATAATAAATCCTTTCAGGCACACAGCTTCTGGTTCCACCAGGAGAGCTTGGGGAGACATGATAGCACTCTCCAAATACTTAAAAGGTTTTCACACAGAGGAGGGCCAGGATCTCTTCTCGATCCTCCCAGAGTGCAGGACACGGAATAACGGGCTCAAGTTAAAGGAAGCCAGATTCCAGCTGGACATCAGGAAAAATGTCCTGACTGTTAGAGCAGTACGACAAAGGAATCAGTTACCTAGGGAGGTTGTGGGCTCTCCCACACGAGAGGCATTCAAGAGGAAGCTGGACAGCCATCCGTCAGGGATGCTTTAGGTGGATTCCTGCATTGAGCAGGGGGTTGGACTCCATGGCCTTGTAGGCCCCTTCCAACTCTGCTATTCTATGATTCTATGGTTCTATGATTCTTTTGCTCACTCGTTATCTGGGGTTTCCTTTCTCTTTTGGCGAGTTATGAGTGGGGAAAGAACAGCAAGAGCTGAGCTTTGGTCTGGAAGCTTCTAGGGGATTTGGGGGGGTTAAGATTCAGGCAGAGCTACGCAGGTTCACGTCCCCCAGGGTTCTGGTTCTTGACCCCCTGTAGGCTGATACAGTGAAAGCATCACAAAATATGTGAAGAACTCTGATACCTTTTTAAGAAAGGAAGTGGCATGGACACCCCAGCACTCCTTTGATGCCAGATGACACCCCTGGCGATTGGGCGCGAATATTTCATGGGATGACTCGCTTCACCCTCATTATTAGAAGCCTAGCTGGAACCAATCTCGGAGGGACGTTGACCCGTTATCATCTCAATGGGGAAAGAGGATCAATGGGGCGGGGGGGGGGGATGAGAATAGAAAGGAAAAACCGCGCGACAAATTCCCTGCCGCCAATGGAATCTTAAGAAATAAAATTGGTCTAAGTGGAGTTGTGTTGACTGCGTAGCGAAGTTTAAGGAGTTCCAAAAAGCTTGGGATACGATGGGGGTTGGTGGATGTATGTTCGTGTGTCTGCTTTTAAAAGAAAGAAGTCGAAATCCCGTTGGGGGCACACAAGGTCTAAAGTAGCTCTTTGGATCCTGGCCCAAAAACGCCGGACGCTTTAAGTGGTAGCTGGAGAGCGCATGCCAGGCCTAGCTTGTTCGGAGAACAGCAGGAGCTTGGCCAAGACCCAGCAAGTTGGAAGACTTCTCCGCTGGAGACACAGAAGCAGCAAGCACTGTGGACGCCGAACGGGCCGCATTGACCAACAGGGCGGGTTTCTACAGCCAACTGTGCCCTCCCCGCACGCTCCCCTTGATCGCTCATGGCTTTGGCGGCGATGTAAGTTTGCGCGACTACCGTTAAAACGCCACAATGGGGGCCCCCGGTTTGTTCCCACCTCCATTCGGCTTTTGTCAGAAGCATGAAAGCTCTCCGCAGAAGTGACTGATCCGTTCCTACAACGTGGCTATCCAATTACCGGGGACGAGGTTGGCTCACGCCGTGCATTTGGCAGCGATGTATACAAAGTCGTTCTCTCTTCTTTTCCTTTCCTACGCAGATGATTCATAAGTTCCCTTTCTTTTCGTACAGGGGCCTCCGAATAAAAACATCTCGTTTAGGAGGAAAGCATGCCAAACGTTTTTTAAGAAGTCACCCACGAATAAGGGGAGGAGAGGGAAGAGGAACACAGAAAATAAAAATGGCAAAGGTGTAGCCAACTCATCTGGACACAGCGTGCGAACAACACGGGAACCCAAAGTTGGCTCACGGATTTTCCGAACCCTGAAAAATACCTGCCTGGACAAGGCACGTACCGCTCAGTTCTGCACTGGAGGGAAATTCATTTCTAAAACGTGTATCAAAATGAAAATGTCGAAACGGATATTCCTTCCTTGAAGTGGCTCCATGCACGCACACACACACACACACACAATCCCAATTCCGATTCATAACAGGAATTTTGATTTGAGTGCTGGAAATTATTCCAAGCCAGTGGAGGGTAAATATGGTGTGATGTTTACTGGCTCTTCTAAATGCATGAGCTACCGCGTGACCAATCGCACACAGCACAAGACTAAAAGCTATATACATTTTAACAGGAAATTCTGAATATGTGGCAGGGAAAAGGGAGAGAGATGAAAAGGGGTGGTGAATGAGAATGGATACCTAGAAACTGAACCACAGATTCAGCGTGCAGTCCAGTACACACCCAAATGCGGGCTCAAAGGAGAGGCAATGAGAGTAAAGCTGTTATCCTACCAGACCAGGTTTCTTTGGTCTTGACTCTGGCCTAGAACAAGGGTGGGCAATCTTTTGGGGCTGTGGGCATATTTGACCATTTGTCGTGGGCACCACCAAAAAATGGCTGCCATGGAAGGTCCTTCCGCCTGATTTTTGAGGATCCTTCTCCCCTCCCCTAGGGTGACCACATGAAAAGGAGGGCAGGGCTCCTGTATCTTTAACAGTTGTAGAGAAAGGGGAATTTCAGCAGGTGTCATTTGTATGCATGCAGCACCTGGTGAAATTCTCTCTTCATTTATTTATTTATTTATTTATTTATTTATTTCATAGAATCATAGAATAGTAGAGTTGGAAGGGGCCTCTAAGGCCATCAAGTCCAACCCCCTGTTCAATGCAGGAACCCATCCTAAAGCATACCTGACAGATGGCTGTCCAGCTGCCTCTTGAATGCCTCTAGTGTGGGAGAGCCCACAACTTCCCTAGGTAACTGGTTCCATTGTCATAGGGTGACCCTATGAAAAGGAGGACAGGGCTGCTGTAACTTTAACAGTTGCATTGAAAAGGGAATTTCAGCAGGTGCCATTTGTATATATGGAGAACCTGGTGAAATTTCCTCTTCCCCACAACAGTTAAAGCTGCAGGTGCCCTGCCCTCTTTTCAATCTGGTCACAGTATAGCTGCAGTATAGCTCCTGCAGCTTTAACTGTTGTGATGAAGAGGAAATTTCACCAGGTGCTGCACGCATACCAATATGACACCTGCTGAAATTCCCTTTTCTATGCAACTGTTAAAGATACAGGAGCCCTGTCTTCCTTTTCATATGGTCACCTTCCCCTCCGCTCCCCCAGACCACAGCTCACCCCATTCATCAGGATCTCTTGATTATCTGTGTAGCATTTTCAGGGGGAAGGAGGCAGGGGAGTCCACTTCCGTCGGTGCAGCTGATCCAGATTAAACCTGGATCCAACCCATTATATCTTAATAGCCGTTAGTACAGGTGTAAAATATTATCAGCAAAACTGTGGACAGGGGAATTTCACTCCAGGTTTGGTCTTTCCGTTTGGGACCTGGAAATCACTTTACTATGAGCTCAAGGTTGAGAGGGGACTGTATAAAAATGGTGATGCAATTTAACAGCTTTGAAATTAAACAAGCCGGAAATAGTAACTGTTTGTACTGTGCTAAAAATGGAGATTCTTTCCATATGTGGTGGATACGTTGCTGAACTCAAGAATACTGGGAAATGATTACTGAAAAATATTGTCCTTTATTAATGTTACCTATATACCCACCTATTTGTCTTCTTAATTTTATATACCAAATGTCCTAGAAAGAAATATGTGGTATTATTAAATACACCAGTGGTTGTTAAACTGGTATGCTCTTTACTGGAAATGTAGAGAGGTATCTTCAAGACAAGAGTGGCTTGGGAAATTATGGGATATTCTTTTATTAGTTAAAATGAAGGCATTCTGCAAACCCTCAAATGCATTTCAATATGTAAATATAGAGCCCAGTAATTGTTTTGATTTTTTTTAAAAAAAGTCTCTGTATCCCTGGGCTTTTTGTAAATGGATTCTTATCTTAGAAAATTATATGCAGTGTATTGTTTTTAACTTGCTTGATCTTTTAAAAAATACAGTGAAACCCTATACATGCCTGCTCAGATGTAAGACCCTGTGCATTCAAGGGGGTTTAATCCCAGGGAAGTGGGTATAAGTTCGCAGGCCTTAAATTAGGGTGACCATATGAAAAGGAGGACAGGGCTCCTGTATCTTTAAAAGGGAATTTCAGCAGGTGTCATTTGTATATATGGAGAACCTGGTGAAATTCCCTCTTCATCACAGCAGTTAAAGCTGCATGAGCTATATTAGAGTGATCAGATTTAAAAGAGGGCAGCTTTAACTGTTGTGATGAAGAGGGAATTTCACCAGGTTCTTCATATATACAAATGACACCTGCTGAAATTCCCTTTTAAAGATACAGGAGCCCTGTCCTCCTTTTCATATGGTCACTCTACCTTAAATATGCCTTCATGGCCCCGAGTGACTTTGGCAGGTCCGCGTCCATCAAGTGTCAACACTTAACAGCATGATTTTATCCATGTTTACTCAGCAGTAAACCTAATTTTGTTCAAGAGGGCTTTTTCTCCAGGGGGGAAAAGCGTGCATAGGATTGCAGCCTCAGAACGTGTCTCTGGATTGTTTGAAACCTTCTATCCGACAGGATAATCATTAGCTTTACCAGCTCTGTTACCCTTCTAACTAATTAAGAGCCTTGGATGGATAAAGAAAATGATTAATATTTAGATTAGATGCGCCTCCTACACGAGGAGAAGCCTATTAACCGGAAAAGTGACACCTCCGCGAACTTAAATTAAATAATAGCTTCCAACAGGAGGCTTTGGAACCATCGTCGGAATGGCAAACCATTTGAATAACTGAACAGGAAGGCGGGTGGTGATGGATCGCGGGTATCTCTTCACCCGCTCCGTTATGGTCGGTAACGGAAAACACACTCATTTTTCAGACTAATTGAATACGGTTGCGTTGCTCGTGTGAAGGAAAGTGCTAGAAGATTCGCTTCGCTCAAGAGTGCTTTTGAATTCCATCAGAGAGGATTCATCTTTGGCAGAATGCTTTTGGCTACTAGTGAGGGGAAAGATCAAAGGCGGAGGGCTACAACAGGAACAGGATCTGAAAATGAGGCATGCGGCGAGTCCCGAGTGCTAAAATCAACTCCCTGCATCCCCCCACAAAATAATAATAAAAAAGGAAGGAAACCATTGTGGGTTTGGAAGCAGAAAACCTGATGTGCAAAGTCGGGCCACGTGCAAAACGGCAGAGAAACGTGACGGCAGGTCCACAAATTCCTCCGTACAAAAAGCCACTTCTGCTTTACATAATGATCCAAGGATTTAAGGACTAGTTAAAAACCAAGCCTCTCAAACTTTTTTTTTTTTAAAAAAATCACACGTTCTTAGCCAGAGGAAAGCCTTCTATTTCAAGAGCGACATAATTATAATGGACTCTCATCCTTTCAAAGCCCGTTAAAGAGCCAATTCCCCTTTTTTCAGCGATGTTTAAACTCCCCGTTTTATCACTCACTCTGGGAAGCCTATTACCCTAATCATTTGTGTTGTCTGCTTGCACAAAATGGGTATTTCCTTTGCTGCTCAGATGTTCCTTCTAGGGGGACCAAAGCAATTCTGCATGATGCATTCTCCCCTCTCCCCTGGACTTCTACAGAGAAACCGCACCTAGCATTTTCGCAAATCCAAATCCTAGATTAGTTCATTATTGATCATATAATGCCTATAGTATACCAAATGCACTTGTTACCAGTGTGTTTCCCAAGCCCAATTTAAAGTGCTGATCTTGACCTCCTTTTGAGCCTCAAAATCTTTGGAACCACATTACTAGGAGGACTGCCTTTACCTCTATCAGCCTGGCCATACTTAAAGACCCACAAGAGAGGCCCTTCTCCTCTGCCCACCTGTGAGAGCAGTTAAGTGGGTGACCACACGTGAGAGGGCCTTCTCTGCAGTGGCCGCACAGCTCTGGAATAAGTTCCCATTGGGGGTCCGCCAAGCCCCAACATTGCAGGCTTTTAAGAAGGCCTTGAAAACATTATTTTCTGTGACCTTCTCCTAATTGATTCTGCTTTTATTGCTGGTTTTGTGGTTGGTTTTATTACTGCATTTACTGTGTGGTATTCTTTCTGTTTTTATTGCATTTTGATCATTCTTAATATCATACTGGTTTTATTATTGATTGATTGCATTTATATACCGCCCCATAGCCGAACCTCTCTGGGCGGTTTTATGTGTTTTATACACAGGGCTTCTGCTCTGAAAGGCAACCAAGAAATATTAATATTAATAATAATATAGAATAATTCAACTTGCTCTGGAATCATGTAATAATGCTGCCATTACAGAGGCTATATCCAGAATATGTGACTCGCATGAAATCAACCATGCAATCCTTGTTGTAGATCATTGGCAAGAGTATAATGTTGAGGTGGTCCTTCAAATGGGAACTAAAGTTGCCAAGCCCTGTTCTAAGACTGCGGACTGCAGAATGATAGCCATATAAGTCTGCTCTTGTTCTCCTCTGAGCTTATTCTCCAGCTCCATCGGATGGAGACTCCATCGGATGGAGACTCCATCAGACTTTTTTCCAAATGTGGCGCCCAAAATTTCCAACACCATCCCTAGAGAGGTACATCTCACCTTTCGGCAGTTTTATTTCAGGAAGCTTTTTCAGTATGTTATCTTCTATATATATATATATATATATATATATATATATATATATATCGCTTAGGTATGTTTCCGTAAAGGCTTCAGCTGATACAGGTTGCTAAGCAACAGTAACAACGTGTAACGTCAGCTGATACAAGTTGCTAAGCGCCTCGCTCGACTCCTCTGGGCTTTCCAAGGTAATCCTACCCCCCTTTCTGCCTCTTCGCGCTCCCCCCCCCACGAAGGGGGCAGCGCCACGGTCCGGAGCATGAGCGAAGCACGTCTGGGGCCCTTGGTGGCTGGTTGGGAGGCTGCTCGCCGAGGCCCCGGCCTAATCTCATGCGAGCTGGGCAGGCGGCCCAAGGCTGACAGGAACCCCGAGGAGAGGGTCTAGATCATGAGCGAGGCACGGCTGGGGCCCTTGGTGGCCGGCTGGGAGGCTGCTCGCCTGCTGCAAGCCCAGGCCCCAGCCTAATCTCATGCAAGCTGGGCAGGCGGCCCAAGGCTGACATAAACCCCGGGGAGAGGGGGAAACCTGCTCCCCCTCCCCCCGACCTCCCTGCCCCCCAGGTTTGCCAGACGCCGCTGTATCGGCGGCCTCCAAGCAGCCCGCGCCCCCGCGATGATATTTAATTAATAAACTTTGAAGATATGCTACAACGGCGAATGTTACGCCGGGTACAACTAGTTTTTATGTAATAAGGATGAAACGGCTGCAGCTGCCTTTGGTCAATTTCGCTTGCAATTATCTGGTTGTTATTTTGTAGCTTTATTTTGGGAAAGACGAAGTAAATGTTTATAATACTAAACATAAAAATAAGAAACTTCCCAAACTTGCAGAGAGAGAGAGACAGAGAGAGAGAGAGAGAGAGAGAGAGAGAGAGCAGGCTGCTCCATTGCAAAGCTCAGCTATTGCCACTAGATGGCTGGCTTAACAGGAACAACTATATCCTTGCTTGCAATTCTTTCCTCAATTAAAACAGGAGACAAAAAAGCATAACAAGGAAGGGAGAAATCAGGAAAGTGGAGGCAAAACCCTCAGCACTGACCAAATCATTTCTATTCATAAGAACATCCCAGAGTGCAGGACACGGAATCATGGGCTCAAGTGACAGGAAGCCAGATTCCGGCTGGACAGCAGGAAAAACTTCCTGACTGTTAGAGCAGTACGACAATGGAACCAGTTACCGAGGGAGGTGGTGGGTTCTCCCACACTGGAGGCCTTCAAGAGGCAGCTGGACACCCATCTGTCAGGTGTGCTTTAGGGTGGATTCCCGCACTGAGTGGGCGGTTGGACTCGATGGCCTTGTAGGCCCCTTCCAACTCTACGATTCTATGATTCTATGGACATCAGAAGAGCCCTGCTGGATCAGACCAAGGGTCCATCTAGTCCAGCATTCTGTTCACACAGTGGCCAACCAGCTGTTGACCAGGAACCCAGAAGGAGGACATGGGTGCAACAGCACCCTCCAACCCATGTTTATTTATTTATGACTTATATATACTGCCCCATAGCCAGAGCTCTCTGGGCGGTTTCCAAAAGTTTAAAACAACGAACATTAAAAATAGATATACAAAATTTAAAACAACCAAAAGTCTAAAACAACACTATCCATTTAAAACAACGATGTTCCCCAGCAACTGATGTATATAGGCTTACTACCTGTGATACTGGAAGTAGCCGTCAGACTAGTAGCCCTTGATAGCCTTCTCCTCCAGGAATTTATCCAACCCCCTTTGAAAGCCAGCCAAATTGGTAGCCATCACTACATCTTGGGAAAGTGACTAATTCCATAGTTTAACTCTGTGCTGCGTGAAGAAGACCTTCCTTTTATTTGTCCTGAATCTCTCACCAAACAGCTTCATGGGATAATGACCCCGTTGAGTTCCAGTATTATGGGAAAGGGAGAAAAATGTCTCCCCATTCACATTCTCCACACTTTGCATCATTTTGTCCACCTCTGTCATGTCTCCCCTCAGCCTCCTTTTTTTCCAAGCTAAACCATCCCAGCTGTTGTCACCTTCCCTCATAGGGGAGATGCTCCAGCCCCTTCATCATTTGAGTTGCCCTTTTCTGCACTTTTTCTAGCTCTACAGCATCTTTTTTTTAGGTGTGGTCGCACCATAGATTTGTATAAAGGCAGTATTGATATTGGCAGCTTTCTTTCCTAATAATGCCTAACATGGAGTTTGCCTTCTTTACAGCGGCCGCACACGGGGTGGACATTTTCATTGATTTGTCCATAACCTCAAGCTCTCTTTCATAGAATCATAGAATAGCAGAGTTGGAAGGGGCCTACAAGGCCATCAAGTCCACCCCCCTGCTCAAGGCAGGAATCCACCCTAAAGCATCCCTGACAGATGGTTGTCCAGCTGCCTCTTGAAGGCCTCTAGTGTGGGAGAGCCCACAACCTCCCAAGATAACTGATTCCACTGTCGTACTGCTCTAACAGTCAGGAGGTTTTTCCTGATGTCCAGCCGGAATCTGGCTTCCTTTAACTTGAGCCCGTTATTCCGTGTCCTGCACTCTGGGAGGATCGAGAAGAGATCCTGGCCCTCCTCTGTGTGACAACCTTTGAAGTATTTGAAGAGTGCTCTCATGTCTCCCCTCAATCTTCTCTTCTCCAGGCTAAACAGGCCCAGTTCTTTCAGTCTCTCTTCATAGGGCTTTGTTTCCAGACCCCTGATCATCCTGGTCTTTCTTGGTCGGTCACCTCCTGCTCAGATCCCATCAGGTTATACTTGAAGTTGGGAATTTTTTTTGTCCCAAAGTGCACGCTTCCCACCTCCCGGTACCACTTTTCTTTTCTTTTCTTTTCTTTTCTTTTCTTTTCTTAAAAAACCACAAATAGGTGCTTCATAGCCGATTAACTTAATTCTGCTCTTTGGCTTGACAGAACCACTGGCAGCTAATCATCGGTCAACGGCTTTGAACATTGTGAACCTGGCTGGCATTAGCTCTCTCAAAACCAGAGATTCGCCCCTAAGGACTTCTCCTTATATAATCCGAGCTGTCAGTCCCTATATTCCTCACCAGTAGCATGCCACTGGACTTTGTTTATAGCTGGGGAAATGGGGAGGGGTGAAAGAGAGAGAGAGAGAGAGAAGCTCACCATGGTATAGATCAAAGTGATTAATGCAACTGCCCCCATGTAAGTTCCAAGGCCGTGTTCATATGAGCAAATCTTTCATCTTAAAAATCCCATTATTATTACTTTTAAAAACTCTGTAACTATTCTCACTGTCATGTCTAACTCTACTGCCCGTTTTGGGAGAAGATGTTTCAGGTAATCAATCAGAATCAGATTCAGAATGAGAAGACGCAG
This sequence comes from Elgaria multicarinata webbii, assembly GCF_023053635.1. Classification (NCBI taxonomy): domain Eukaryota; kingdom Metazoa; phylum Chordata; class Lepidosauria; order Squamata; family Anguidae; genus Elgaria; species Elgaria multicarinata. The sequence goes on from NC_086190.1 coordinate 15,124,421, forward strand.
CGCCAGACACCAGCCAGCCTGGACCAGTAGGGGAAGAAGCTCTCACGGGCGATTCCCCAGCTGGCAGTCAGCCCTCTCCAGAGCTTATCTCCTCAAGACCAAATCCTACACACTCGGTGGGAAGTGAGCCTTCTTCCGGAGGAGAGCGTCCCGACAAGCTAGCTGATGCTAGGGTCCGCCGGAAGCTCAAATGCACAGGGCGGAAGGAAGGTGTGAGAAAGTTGGTTTGATTATGCCAGAGCCTGCCTCCGCACCAGGCTCTCTGAAGTTAAGGCGTTTGAGAAGTGGCTTCCTATTCTTCTTGAGTGGACAATTGTCTCGCTTAGTTTGCTCTTCAGGTAGAAGAGACCTTAGCAAGCCTCGTCATTTGCCTCCCATCGAATGCAGGAGTTTTCTGAGGAACACGACACTCACCATGACTCCCTTCATAAATGCAGCCAAGCCCTGTGAGACTTCTGAGTGAGGTGTGTGTGTGTGTGTGTGTGTGTGTGAAAAAGAGAGAGGGTGGTGGTGGATGACATCTGGCTAAAGACAGAGGAGGTAGGCAGTGAGGATCTGATACAGGCTAACATATCTGGCGCACTGCAGGAGCGCCAATTTGCCTGTCAGGGCATTGGGTAAGTAAACGTGGGAGCTGAAACAAACCCAAACTGGATTCACAGTTATTTCCCTGATCTCTAGACAGGGCTAGGAAAGAATCCCACCCCAAACCTTGCAGAGCTGTAGCTGCCAGTCAGTGTCAACGGACCAAGGGTCTGACTCGGCACTTTCTTATATTCTTCCGTCCGGATCTCTAAGCAATGGAAGAGAAAGGCAAAGAAACGGAGGACGCCGAAGCTCAGTCGGGTTTTACGGCATCTCCGGCACGGGCTCTGCAGGCGACGGATCTTTGTTTAAGTTCTGAAGCTGCACCGTTAGATGTTTCTATACACAGAAGGAACATGATGTGCATCACACACACACACACACACACACACACACACACACACAGAGCTAAACTGACTCCAGTTCCGTTGCTAAGAAACTACAAAGGATAATAGTATTGGCCCTCTTTGTTTATGAAATAAATTGCTTTGGGAGAGAACAAACGCAGCCTTTCGGGTCCCCTTGCGTCTTGTTCTCATTTTTAAACGAACACAAGAAAATGACTGAGGATGGCTGAGAGCGTAAGCAATCTCCGTGGGTTTTTTTATATATATATAAAGAAAAAGCACCCTTGAAAATGAGATGAAATGCATCGTTTCAACACCCAAAGCCTGTAGTATTTATTCATCTTTCGAGAAGCAGAGCATTTCTACCACCACCCCTCCCCCCGGCAACAATGAAAAATGGCTCTCTTTCTGTACGAGCGCAAGCCAGCTCGCGGCGAAGGACATATCACACGAGGATTTCTTTTTCAACTCTTTCTTGATTAAGGAGGGCTGCGCTGTAAAAAGAATGCAGCCGTTAAAACGGTGTCGGGTATTTATCGGCTGGGTCTGCAATAAGAAGCCCGGCCTTTTCGCGAAGGCGTAAATATTGGCAAAGGTTATTTCAGGGACCGGGCGGGAAGTAAGGGGTGATGAGCGTCAATATGGCAAGCGGGGCAACAGCCAAGCGTTATTTCCGCGAGGCGGAGGGACCATGGATCAAGCACATGGCAGGAGAAAACAAACAAAGATATAATGAAGTCTGGGGCGGGGAGGAGGGGAGCTAATGGTTTTTGGCAGCAGCGAAGACGTGAAGATTAGCAAAAGGCACCCACTAGCTGCCCTGTTTAGAAGACAAGACTGCGGATGGATTTGATAGATCAAGCCCGGAGAGGCAGCTGGAGTGCAGGGTCAGGACAAGCCAACAGGTCTCACCGATCAAAACGTATTGCTGCTTGAACATCCAAGCACTGCTCTGTTGGGAGTTGATAGTCCACAATACAGACTCTATATGTCTTCCCTATTGGGACAACCACAAAGATACTAGACAAGCAGGTGTGGCGCAGTGGTTAGAGTGTTGGACTGGGAGTCGGGAGATCCGGGTTCTAGTCCCCACTCGGCCACGGAAGCTCACTGGGCGACTCTGAGCCAGTCGCAGATTCTCAGCTCAACATACCTCACAGGGTGGTTGTTGTTGTGCGGATAAAATGGAGAGGAGGAGGAGAATTATGTATGCCGCCTTGGGTTCCTTGGAGGAAAAAAGGTGGGATAGAAATGCAATGAATAAATAAATAGGGACTGGGGGGGCGGGTATTCTTGTTTTAATTAATTACATGGATATATACTGGCTTTTCTCTAGGGAGCTTAAGGGGGCATCCAGAGCTTTCCCTTGGCAAAGTCGGCAAGGATGGGTCAAAGCGGGAGGCCCAATTGTTGTCCACTGAGCTTCACGCCCATGTGGGGATTTAAACTCGTGCCTAGTCTGACACTCCATCCTACACCACTATTGCTCTCAAGGTGCTCGTGAGTTGTGACAGAACGGAAGTGGTGGCAGGCGACGACGGGGAGAGAGGTAGAAAAAAACAGAAGGCCGCAAAGCGGCATTCCCACCCGTAACGGCAACAATCAAAGTCGAGGTGTGCTGTAGGAGGGGAGCTTTGGTTCAAAGGGAGAAGGATTCTGCCCATTGAGTGCACCCATTTCAGGCCTTACAGATGTTTGGGCCTACAACTCCCACGGTCCCTCATCATTGGATACGTTGGCTATGGGCATTGTGGTCCTCCCGACGTTTGGGCCTACAAGTCACCTGCCCTTGGGCTACCATTTTGCCTCCTCAACTGTGTGCGCATGCAGTACAACCCTCTCCTGGTGAGTGTCCCAAATCCCTAAGGAGCTAAAACAACACAGCACTCTCAACGGCTTTTAAAAAAGAAAGAACCCCAAGGACAGCCCAAATTAAAACCAATGACAGCCATAGCCAAAGGCAGCTGCCTTGGAAATACAGAAGAACATCAGAAGAGCCCAAGGGTCCATCTAGTCCAATGTTCTGTCCACACAGTGGCCAACCAGCTATCGACCAAGGACCCACAAGCAGGACACAGGTGAGACAGCACCCTCCCACCCATGTTCCCCAGCAAGCGGTGCCTTCCATCTCCATCAACCCCAGCCCTCCAGGCCGGCAACCTCCCTCGAGCTGAGCTCCCCAATGTCTCGGTCTGTTCCTATTTCTGCTACTCAAGATCCTTTTGCAATGGATTCCAGGCCCAAGGCCTCCGGCGCTCCAATCGTGCGCTCATCTCATGGTACGATTGCTCTTCACGCGAGGCCCACTTGATAATTCAATCAGCTCTGTTGGCCTTGGAATATTTCCTTCTCCCCCCTCCCCCCCCCCGCTGTTAAGAGGGGCTGTTCTTCCATTTTTCTTATGCATTACATTTTCAGCAGTTGCTACAAAACAGTAAATAAAATTCATGGGATTTTTGCCCCAGTAAGCAGGCTTGCCCTCAAAGGTGTTTGGCTTCAAAGGAGCGAACAATGGAAATAGTTCCCCCCTCCTTGAGAGTAGCTATACCAATCATTCTGAAAAGATGGAAGCCACACGGATGAGCAGCGGCGTGAACTTGGAGCCGGCCGTTTCTTGTCTGGGCTGTACCAGTTCACTGCATTACAAACATTCGCAAGCAGGTCGGGGAAATTAGTTTGTCACCGAATGGGGTAACGGGGAGGGGAGGGAAGGCTTTTCTTTTATATTTATGACAAATGGAGCTTTAAAACTCAAGCCAGGTGCTGAAGGGTACTTTAAAATTTATGAACTTGTAAATCCACAAACACGGCCAATTAAGGTTTATCACCGTCAAGGATTAACTACTCCTGGATATAAATTTAAGGGGTTATTTGAATCTAGGTTGTTTACTTCCAACCGTGCGACATCCCCCCCCCCCCACCCAAAAAAAAGTGATCTAAAATATTTAAAAGGCAGCATATTTCAAGATAAAAGTTACAGCTGTCACCGACGGTGTGAGATTTCCACAGAGGCAAGGGTACACTTGAGCATCGCTCTGAATAATCCATCTTTTCACTGTGACACATGACTTTCATTGGGAGACGCGAGAATTCAGCTACGGTGGGTGCCAGGGAGCACAGAATTGCAATGCTGGGATGTGCAGAATACATTTACACTTCGAGGCGGAGGGGCTCCGGCTATGCCCACTGCCCGGTTCGAGCTGTAGTCCAGGGGGACTACAGCCGTGGCACCAAATGCCAGTGCCAGACCAATCTCCTTCCAGAGCTGGAGAACTGGGTCGACGGGCAGCAATTTGAAGAAATGGTGCGAACCCTTCACAATCTTTATGCAGAAGCAGAAACGCTTCGGAGCCGTCCCTAACCTTGAAGGATGTTTGGCTGGCTTGACCGCCTACGCTATATCCTTGTGCATGGAGACACACTACGAGAAGGTCCTGAAGAAAATTCCCAAGTGCATTCAGGAGCGGAATGAGAAGATCTACGCCCCACAGGGCCTCCCTCTCATTGAGCGAGGGTTAAGAGTTATTGAAACAACCATTCATGAAGACAGAGGTGTGTGCAGTGGAAGATAAACCCCTGACGTCCGAGAATCCAGCTTGCTAGTCCCAGAACGTTCCCCTGCCTCCTCTGTCATAGAATCGTTCCTTTCTGCTGCTACCAACTCCATGGCGCCATCTATCCCAAGGACCAACTTCTCAAAATCCTCTTCCTCCTCCATGGGGAAACCCTGTGAGCTGGCCAGCTTACCTTTCAAAGGTTAGGGGCATAACACATAGAATCATAGAATAGTAGAGTTGGAAGGGGCCTATAAGCATCCCTGACAGATGGCTGTCCAGCTGCCTCTTGAAGGCATCTAGGAAGGAAGAGTCCATGGCCTCCCTAGGTCATTGGTTCCATTGTCATACTGCTCTAACAATCAGGAAGTTTTTCCTGCTGTCCAGCTGGAATCTAGCTTCCTATAATTTGAGCCCATGATTCTGTATCCTGCACTCTGGGATAATTGAGAAGAGACCTTGGCCCTCCTCTGTGTGACAACCTTTCAAGTATTTGAAGAGTGTTATCACGTCTCCCCTCAGTCCTTTCTTCTCCAGGCTAAAAAGGCCCAGTTCTTTCAATCTCTCCTCATAGGACTTTGTTTCCAGACCCCTGATCATCCTCATTGCCCTCTTCCAGCTTCTTTGGTTGCTGAAGATCCCGGATTCAATCCCTGGGAAGGGAAAGACTCCTGTCTAAAACCTTGGAGAACTGCTGCCAGTTAGTATAGATAAATCTGAGCTAAATAGACCTGTGTTCTGATTTGGTATAAGGCAGGTCCGTCTGTATTCACAGCTAGTGCTTCAAACACGCTTTGCCTTTTTAATAATAATACCATATTTCTTCAATTCTAAGACGCACTTTTCCCCCCATATAAACATCTCTAAAAACGGGGTACGTCTTAGAATCGCAGGTGCGTTTATTATTTCTTAGAATCAAAGCTTTTTTTCTGTTGGTGGTGCTGAAATTAGTGTGGGTCTTACAGTCGATGGTGTCTTAGAATCGAAGAAATACGGGAAGAAGAAGAAGAAGAAGAAGAAGAAGAAGAAGAAGAAGAAGAAGAAGAAGAAGAAGAAGAAGAAGAAGAAGAAGAAGAAGAAATGTTATAATTGTTATTTGGATAGCCTTTGTTCTGAAGGTTTAATTTTTAGAGGAGTGTGAAATACCCATGGTGGTAACAACGCTATAAGACAATCTTATCTTTTAGAAGGAGGAAGAGGAGGAATCTGAGATATTAGCAAATGTATTTATAAGCTCTCCCTCCTTTGGATTATTCCGATGTTTCATCGGTATGCAGTATATATACTTATTTGCAGGCACGTAACCCCGTAGTAACCTATGGCTGCGAGAGCTGGACCATAAGGAAAGCTGAGCCAAGGAAGAGAGATGCTTTGTGGCGTTGGAGGAAAATGCTGAGAGTGCCTTGGACTGCAAGAAGATCAAACCAGTCCATACTCCAGGAAATAAAGCCAGACTGCTCACTTGAGGGAATGGTATTAAAGGCAAAACTGAAGTACTTTGGCCACATAATGAGAAGACAGGATACCCTGGAGAAGAGGCTGATGCTAGGGAAAGTGGAAGGCAAAAGGAAGAGGGGCCGACCAAGGGCAAGATGGAGGGATGATATTCTGGAGGTGACAGACTTGACCTTGGGGGAGCTAGGGGTGGCGACGGCCGACAGAAAGCTCTGGCGTGGGCTGGTCCATGAAGTCACGAAGAGTCGGAAGCGACTGAACGAATAAACAACAAAAATTATGTACCCATATACATATCTATAAGCTACTGTTGAATATAGGTTTTTATACTGTTCTTTTTCAGTTTAACAATGGAAAAGACCACAACTTCAAAACTCTTTGGGGCTGAAGGATGTTTTATTTCCCTCTACCCACCCCCCACCTTCAACTTCAACGCTAGCCAGTTCCCCTTGACTTTGCAAAGACGACCTAGGTCCTGGGTTGTAAAGCGAATTCAATTAGCAAGCCTGCTGTTCTTCATAATCAACATCAGGATGCTAATTAAGGCCCCAGCACCCTTCTGCACAAACATAGCCCTGCATTACGGGTCTCCGCAGCAGCCGGGAACTCTGCCTTCAGCTAGCATGCATAAACAAACAGAATTAATAACTATCCAAGTGTGGACGGGTGACTTAATCGGTTTCGATTAGATGCAGCTCAGCCCGGAGCCTCTGTTATTTAAATGTGTTCACAGTGTTTAATTAAAAAAGCCTAACACACTAGGGGCGGGCTTTTAGTCCGTAGCTGTATTTCTCCATCTTGTGTTAGCCCGATTGATTCTGGGTGGATTTAACCACAGCCCAAAGATCATAGAATCGTAGAATCATAGAATAGTAGAGTTGGAAGGGGCCTACAAGGCCATCGAGTCCAACCCCCTGCTCAATGCAGGAATCCACCCTAAAGCATCCCTGACAGATGGTTGTCCAGCTGCCTCTTGAAGGTCTCAAGTGTGGGAGAGCCCACAACCTCCCTAGGTCATTGGTTCCACCGTCGCACTGCTCTAACAGATAGGAAGTTTTTCCTGATGTCCAGCTGGAATGTGGCTTCCTTTAACTTGAGCCCGTTATTCCGTGTCCTGCACTCTGGGAGGATCGAGAAGTGATCCTGGCCCTCCTCTGTGTGACAACCTTTTAAGTATTTGAAGAGTGCTCTCATGTCTCCCCTCAAACTTCTCTTCTCCAGGCTAAACCTGCCCAGTTCTTTCAGTCTCTCTTCATAGGGCTTTGTTTCCAGACCCCTGATCATCCTGGTTGCGGACAGGATCTTTGGAGAGGGGAGACCTACCGGGTGTGTGCTTGCCCTTGATAGCTTAGAATACTACTGATGGTATGGTAAGCCGAGTGGGTAAGGTACTGGTGCAATAAGGCAGGACTCCATCAAGCCTAAAGTGGTGGTGGTGGTGGTACCTGTGTTTAAAAAACAAACAAAACACCGCTCTCCTCCTCTCCAAGGAAGCTGTCCCAAGTTCTAAATCAGTCTTTCCTTTTCGGAATGGACTACGTGAGGTTAAACCAACTGAAACTTCATCCAGACAAAACAGAGATGGGTCCAAAGGCCGATATTCAAGCCCATGTCAGTTGAGAGCATTGTTTGGCTGATCTACACATGAGAATCACCCCAAGCTTACAGCCACGGCTCCTTCTATGAACAAGCGTCCTGCTGATGAAGATATTTCGAAACAGGCACTGTACCGGACACCTGTCTACTTTTTACTTCGACACCTAGAACATTGAACTTGTTGGGTGGTACAACATTGTACTTTTTAAAAAAAATTCCACATGCTGTTCTGTAAACATGCTGCTATTGTTACTTATTTGCTGATACACTGTACATTATTCTGGTACGATCTATTGATTTACCCAGGCATTGAAGGCTTCCGCCTTGTGGGAGGCTTTGTTTTACGATGTTAAAGCGCTGATCCAGCAGCTTTCTTTCGCTGTGTTAAAGGTTGTGTATCGACAAGAGGAGCATGCCTTTTGTATGTTTGATTATTACCAATATATAGTAGTATCTTCAGGCAGCCGGTTGAGGCAAATATGTTTTTTGTGAACCGCCCAGAGAGCTCCAGCTATTGGGCGGTATAGAAATGTAATAAATAAATAAATATGTATAAAATTGTGCTAACATGCTCAAGTAGAGATCGGATGGCAGGGTACCTGAGACAGGGCCTTATTAGTGATGGCACTGAGAAATCCATTGGGCCCCTCCAACAATTGCTGGAAACTGTTTAATCTCAGCAAGGCTTTGGTTCTCAATTTATTTATTTTGTTTGCTTTAAACTTCGGTTTTAAACTCTGCATTATGATGGTGATTTATCTCTATTTTAGGTTTTAATGTTTTTTAAACTGGTAAGGCACTTTGTGTGTCAACGGACATTAAACCAGGCTAAAAAGAGCCAGATCAAATAATTGCGATTTACTTTTGTCTAGAGCGTAGCAGAATGTGCAAGCTGGAAAACGAGCTGTTACACGCACAATTTGCAAGACGCTAAACGCTAACTCTTAGCAAACAAATCAAGCCTAAAATGGATTGTTTCTATATTAAAACACACACAAGCTCCTTGCCACTCGATCATTAGAACCCACCTCCTCCGTTCAGTTCCCGGGCTTCTCGCAAAAGCCCGACGCGATGAGTACACACCCGAAAGCCTCTCAGCCAGAACAGGGCTGAAACTGGCCATTTTAAGTTAAGAGAGAAAGGCGTAGACTGATGGCAATAGCAGGTGGAATAAGCAGACGTTCAGCAGGAGAACAAGAGGGCCTGGTGTCTCTGAAGCAGCCCTCCTTCAAGGGCTCCACGTTTAAGGCAATAGAGGTTTTCTCTAAGTGGGGACTTGTAAGACAATGTCATAAAGCATCTCCAGCCTCTATCTGGACTACCAATGAACGTAGCCCTCGTCAGGCTATTTTGGGGGCTAAAAACCAAAACATTCCTTTAATCGCAAAGTAAAACACCTCTGGATATCTGGGGAGTCCAGTATGCAGAAAGCCCCACCTTATTTTGGGGCGGTCCCGTTTTCTGTCAAACGGACAGACACCAGACCACCCAATTCCAAGAAAGGGTGCCCACAGCATCCTAAAAGGCGGAGGGGGGAGTCCAATAAAGGCGCTGTCGTGGATCTGGATTATGCTCCGGTTCCCTGAAAAGAACACAAGGCCTACACAGCATGGATGGGGGGACGCTCTTGTAGTGACCCTTACAGAGTCGTGTTTGGTCTGGAGATCCATTAATCAGAGACCCCCCAAAAAAGGTTTGGGGAGTTCCAGGGGCGGAGCTTTAAAAACTCCTTACAAATAAAGAGAACAGCTTGAGGCCAGACTCCAGCAAAGCTGGAGGCCCGCCAAATAGAGCTGGAAAGCAGGGGTGGGGGGGAGAGGGGGAAGCAAGGAACAGAGAAGATGATCAGATGTGCTGAGACTGACAGCAGCGTACGGAGCTAATGATTGCCGTTCTGCGCGCCCACGGCGCTCGCTCTTTGGGAGCGGGGTTTCGCTCTTCATTAAGAGACCTTGCTTGCCTTTCTGATTTGTAAGGCTCCGTTCTCCGTCTTTTAAGGCTGGCTGCTGATCAAAGCGAGGAGCTGAAATATCGATGGGGCATTCGGGAGAGAAAAGGAAGTGGGGGAGGAGGGAGGGGGGAATCATAAAATCATAGAATAGTAGAGTTGGGAGGGACCTCTAAGGCCATGGAGTCCAACCCCCTGCTCAATGCAGGAATCCACCCTAAAGCATCCCTGACAGAGGGTTGTCCAGCTGCCTCTTGAAGGCCTCTAGTGTGGGAGAGCCCACAACCTTCCTAGGGAACTGGTTCCATTGTCGTACCGCTCTAACAGTCAGGAAGTTTTTCCTGATGTCCAGCCGGAATCTGGCTTCCTGTAACTTGAGCCCGTTATTCCGTGTCCTGCACTCTGGGATGAGCAGTTTGAAATGGGGCCTACATTTCCTATCTGGCCCAGGCCTGATCCAGCTGCCTTTTGAAGGCCTCGAGTGTAGGAGAGCCCACCACCTCCATAGGCACTGGATCACAGTAGGATTTTATTTATTTATTTATTACATTTCTATACCGCCCAATAGCCGGAGCTCTCTGGGCGGTTCACAAGCTCTTTGGGTGGTTTTCTCTTCCTTGGCTCCTAACCTCAGGATGCCAGGCTTTTGACGCCCAGGAGAGGCCCACTCTAGACCAGCTGGTTGATCCCCCAAAACTGCAGCTCTTCAACCCCGCCTCTCTGGACCTCTACATGCAGCTCGTGCAGCCTGCTGCCTCCGCCGCTGCCCCCATCTGAAAGCCGCGGTCACTGCAAATGTTGCACAGTTTCCCCTGTAAGGAAGCACGGCAGTGCCTCCACGCTGCGCACAGACCTGGCACGGCCCTGGTGCTAAATTTAAGCGGCGCAGGAACGGTGGCAGCAAGCCGGACACCAATTTGGTCTTGATCAGTACAGATACAGCCCCCGGGACCTCCCCTGAGCCTCCTGGGGGGGAAAACAACAGGCACTTTCAATCTTGAGGCCGCCCCAACGCTTCCTTTACTGGCGGCTGGTTGGGGGAACTTGAGCGAGACAAGCCAGGGGGGAGGCCCGAGGCAGTCAAGAGAAGTCTCGTGCGCCTGAGGCTCTGCAGCTGAAAAGCCTACACAGAAAAGGAGGATCTGACATCGGTCTCTCTGTGTAACGCAGCAGCAGAGAAACGTTATTTTCCCTTTTAGCTAGTTAGACGTGAGCTGCTCGCATATTGATCCGGGGGCCCTTGATCTGTAGGGAGCTGGTGGGGGGAACTTCCCTCCCGCAACCACCCGGCAGATCTCGAAAAGAGAGGGGGAAGAGATCAAGCTGGACAAGGCGGGGGGGAAACGGCTCTCCTTACCACTTCGTCTTCCGTCCAGCACTTCTCGATGAGTTTGGGCACGGGCTTCTTCACCAGGCGTTGGAGGGCTTTGCCGGCGTCGTAGTTACTTTCGTGTAGCTGAAGGGGAGATAGAAAAGCAAGCCGGATCAGCAGCAGGAATCAAGAGTGAAGGCTGGAGTAAGAAAACGAACCCCCCTCTCTCCATTTTTTCTGAAGCCTTTCCCAAGAGAAATCCAGAGCCAAAGCGGATATTTAAAAGTTTGCCCTGCAGCATTTTCCAACAGCATTTTTTTTAAAAAAAAAGTCCACTGGAAAGGAAACCAAATCAAAATAAAGCTAGAATTGGTTGACGGGACGAGCTGGTCCTTTTGGGCAAAGTCTACAGGCAAAGCAGGGCAAAGCTCTACCCTTGATCTGTGACATCTGAAAGATGGGACCACCAAGTCCAAGTAAAGTCTACTGCATTTAGCAACCAGCCATTATACAGCTTCACATAGATGTGTTACATTCATTCATCCCCTTGGCCTTTGTGTGCAAGAACAGGGCCAGCGCAAGAAATTTTGCAGTTCTAAAATTTATTAAAGGGAAAGGAAAGGAAGCTCTCGTGCAAGCACTGAGTCATTACTGACTCTTGGAGGGACGCCAGCTTTCGCTGATGTTTTCTTGGCAGGCCTTATAGCGGGGTGGTTTGCCGTTGCCTTCCCCAGTCGTTATTACCTTTCCCCCAGCTAGCTGGGTACTCCTTTTACCGACCTCGGGAGGATGGGAGGCTGAGTCGACCGGAGCCGGCTGCTTGAAACCAGCTTCCACTGGGATCGAACTCAGGCCGCGGGGCGAGTTTCAGCTACAGAAACTGCTGCTTTACCGCTCTGCACCACACAGCTTTTCGAGGGATGATTTTCCCTTCATCCGAACTAGCAAAGGAAGGATGTACATTTTCCTAATGTCTGAACAGACTTTGCATTCTAAAATAAAATGAGTGATGTCTTCTAAAGTAAAAAGGTTGCAAGGACAACCTCTGGCTTCCTTGGGGATACCCTGGAGGTGCCCCATAGAGACTGCCAAGGGGAGATGGACCACCAATAGGAATGCCCGCCCACCCATCCACTGCCCAAAGCAGGAAATATATTGGAAGTTGATCTGAACCTTCAGTGTGATCTAAACAGGTATTCTGGGAGTTTTTCAATGCCCCTAATGAGAAGCATTGATTCCTGCATTGAGCAGGGGGTTGGACTCAATGGCCTTGTAGGCCCCTTCCAACTCTGCTATTCTGATTCTAAGACTGAATATCGAGAAGAACAGTAAAACAAGTAACTCTACCGAACAGCTAAGAAGAGAAGGATACAGAGAAGGCAGTCTCTGAACACAGGCATACATTTGCCTGCAGGGTAACCTGGTTTGTCCTGAGCAGACCCAACAAAACCCCAGCGACTTGACTTTCCACCACCACCAAAATTGACCAAGCTTGAAGGTATGGTTAAAAAGAAGGTTATAAACAGAGATTTTGATTTATTTGCTGAAATTATGTTATGTCCTGCTATTTTAATCCCTAAGCTCCAGGCAGCTAACAGAAGCTTTAAAAGAAAACGGGAGGGTTAAATGCCTCCCTCTGGCAATGAGGATGGAAAATGGTAAATGGGCGGCAGAGCTGGGCTGGTAATGTTACCCAGAGGAACTTTTCTTCTGCCACCCCCAGACTGTGGAACGTCCTCTGCCGGAGGAGATGCGTCGGCTTAATGCTCTCTCTGAGTTTAAGGCAGCCGTAAAAACTAGTCTCTTCCGGCAGGCCTACCCAGGTGGATTTTAAACCTAAGAATTTTAAGATGCTGCGATGGTTATTTTAATACTGTATGGGTTTTACATGCTCTTTTAACTAATTTTATGTATTATATTTTATTTAGTGTTGTTCCCCGCCTTGATGCAGAGGGAGAGGCGGGTAATAAATATGTTGTTGTTATTGTTGTTATTATTATTATTATTATTATTATTATTATTATTATTATTATTATTAGTCCGCAACACTTCTGCCTGTGGTGGTCCGTGCGCTGCCTGCAGGGATGGCAAAATGGTGGGCATGTGTTTGTTTCCTATTAGGAGGATCTAAGCAGGCCTGGGCAGAGGGGGGGTGGGCATGGGCCTATGGTTTTGAGGTGCCCCACTCCAAGTCCCCCTGGGCAAAGTTGCTTGATTTTTCTGTTGTTGATGATTAATTTGCCCAAAGAAAACCCCGTAAAGCATTTCTGAATGTGAAGAAGTGAGGTCTTATATACCCCATTTCTTCAATTCTAAGACACACGTTTCCCCACCCCCATATAAACATCTCTAAAAATGGGGTGCGTCTTAGAATCGCGGGTGTGCCTTAGTTTTTTTTTTTCTGTTGGTGGTACTGAAATTAGTGTGCGTCTTACAATCGATGGCGTCTTACAATCAAAGAAATACAGTACATCTTGAATAGAAGTGCTTGCCATTACCTTTTTTTATAAATCGTTCTAGTTCATATGTATTTAGAACTGATTAAAAAATAGAATCATAGAATAGTAGAGTTGGAAGGGTCCTAAAAGGCCATCGAGTCCAACCCCCTGCTCAAGGCAGGAATCCACCCTAAAGCATCCCTGACAGAGGGTTGTCCAGCTGCCTCTTGAAGGCCTCTAGTGTGGGAGAGCCCACAACCTCCCTAGGTAACTGGTTCCATTGTCGTACTGCTCTAACCGTCAGGAAGTTTTTCCTGATGTCCAGCCGGAATCTGGCTTCCTGTAACTTGAGCCCGTTATTCCGTGTCCTGCACTCTGGGATGAGCAGTTTGAAATGGGGCCTACATTTCCTATCTGGCCCAGGCCTATTACCAGCTTTGCCCGGCCCTGGCTCTACGCAGGGCTGGACAACTTGTGGGCGCTCTCACACTCTGCTCTAGTCGGCATGGCCAATGCTCAGGGGTGATGGGAGTTGTAGTCCAGTGACATGCGGAAAGGTAGCAGATTCCATGGAATGACCCAGATGAGAAATGCCTGGACATACAGAATCTACAACCCTCTTGCATTCTGGAGGGTGGGGCTTTAGAAGTTCAAGGGAGGCTGAGAAATAGGAATAGGAATAGGAAAGGAAGAAGAGGGGCACTAAGACAGACTCCTGGTTCTCCTCCTGTCCACCACGACACCTTAGCCAACTTGCATGGTTTCTAAGAGTCTGGAATCACGTGAAGCCTACGGTTAGTGAGGAGCTGAAAGGTTACAGAAGCTACAGGACCCAGGTAGCTCCTCACAGTGGCAAGACCAGAGAAGAAAGGGGAGGTGTAGTGACAGCTGATGCCGTATTGATGCGGGAAATGGCCCACAGGCGTCACAACCCCTGTAAAAGTGGCCTGGCAACCCTTAGGCAAGAGTTTCTACTCAGCCTCTCTATGGGGTGTGTGGGGTGTGTGTGGACTGGGTATAAGTCATGCCAGCCCTGCCCACCTCCCCCTAGAACTGGGACTCGGCGGAAGAGCTTTTGAGGTAGAGGTATGGATTCCAGGTAGGCCCAGCTGTAGGAAAATGAAGCCCTGGCTGAAAGTGGGCTTCCCCCCCACCCCCAGTCAGCGTGGTTGCTCTGCTCCCTGCCTTCTCCTCCTCATGACTCATGGAAGGAATCTATTTTTTGCCTGAAGGAATGGAACAAAAATAATTCCCTTCCTTTCCCTTACCAAACAGGCTTAATGAACTGGAAGAAGAAGAAGGAGAAGGAGGAGGAGGAGGAGGAGGAGGAGGAGGAGGAGGGAGGAGGGAGGAGGGAGGAGGGAGGAGGGAGGAGGAGGAGGAGGAGGAGGAGGAGGAGGAGGAGGAGGAAGAAGAAGAAGGAGGAGGAGGAGGAGGAGGAGGAGGAGGAGGAGGGAGGAGGGAGGAAGGAGGAGGAAGAAGAAGAAGAAGAAGAAGAAGAAGAAGAAGAAGAAGAAGAAGAAGAAGAAGAAGAAGAAGAAGAAGAAGAAGAAGATCAACAACAACAACGAGGGCGGAAGGCGGCCAAGAGCAACGGACAGACTGCCGGATGCCCCTGCTGGGAATGTTGTGGGACGGCTTAGCGGCATTTGTGTCACTCAAAAATCAGGCCTTGTGTTAGGCTGGGCTTAGTCTACCTTGTTAGTTTGAAGGTGGTTGCAAACGGCTCCTCCTCCAAGCATTCAATGTAGGTGTGCAGGGTTGGGAGGCGTGTCGCAGTGGAAGGCCTTTCCCCATGCTCTAGGCTGGGGGTGCGACATGTCATGCTTGGAGCCCAAATCTGGCCCTCCTGTGGGGCCCCAGATGGCCACACCCACTTCCTGTGACCCCACCCCTTTCCCCCCCAACGACATGCTTGGGGATCTCCTGACTTTTGTGGAGTTACACACACACACACACACACACACACACACACACACACACACACACACCCCAGGAAGTGCTACAAGCTAAAATATGCAGGTATTTCAGCCCCACCTTTTTTTTTGCCTTCTGTCCCACCTACCACTGGAATGCGTCGGACACACACACATCCACACGGAAGCTTGTCCGAAATTGGATTTGGCCCCCAGGCTGAAAGAACATCCACACGGAAGAGAAGTAACCACACAGCCCTTTGTAAGCGTGCTGGTTACACACCTAATATTCTGACGTAAGAAAGTAAGAACTGTTGTTTTTATACTGTTGTTTGTATATTTTTGACAGTTTTCAAATTTGGTATACTTTTTAATGTTTGCCATTTTTAACTGTTGTAAACCGCCCAGAGAGCTTCGGCTGTGGGGTGGTATATAAATGAAATAAATAAACAAACAAACAAATAAATAAGAGGAGCCCTGATGCTGGATCAGACCAGGGGTCCGTCTAGTCCAGCACTCCGTTCACACAGTGGCCAACCAGCCGTCGGCCAGGGATGAACAAGCAGGACATGGTGCAACAGCACCCTCCTGCCCATGTTCCCCAGCAACTGGTGCATGCAGGGATACTGCCTCTTTATACTGGGGCAGGCAGAAGAACAAAGATAGAAGCCACTGATAGAGCGCCACCTCCTCCCCAAAAACAACAACTTCCAGGGGATGTTACATGGACCAATATATAAACAGAATATGAGAGAGAGAGAGAGAGAGAGAGAGAGAGATTGATGCATGAATCCTGCTACTTAGATATTTCCGAATCCTCAGCAACGTGATATAAATGCAACAAATAAATAAACTCGGATCTGGAACCCACAGCAAGCAACTGTGCTAGAGCAACTTCCCCCAACTTCCTGCCTTCCAGATGTGTTCTGGCTAGCATCCCCCAGGCAGCCACAGCAGGGGCATGCTGGGAGTTGTAGTCCGACACATCTGGAGAGCAAAGGCTGCACTAGAGCTTCAGGAAAAAACAGGTAAATGAATCACCTATCAATCGAGAACCAACAGAAGGAGCAGAAAGAGATGATCAGAGCCCGACCAGAGCAGACTGTCAAGTTTAGGACAGCGAACCTCTCAGCCCGGAGAAGATCTGGGGGGCGGGGGGGGGATCCCAGTGGCGGGCGGGGCTGAAAGCAAAAGCGGCAAGGCTAAAATGACCAGCATATTGTAGTTAGCATAGTTAAATTATGGAACTCACTACCCCAGGAGGTGGTGATGGCCACCAATCTGGATGGCTTTAAAAGGGGGCTTGGATCAGTTCCTGGAGGAGAAGGCTATCCATGGCTACAGGTCCTGAAGGTTGTGTGCTATCTCCAGTGTTTGAGGCAGCAAGCCTGTGTGCACCAGTTGCTGGGGAACATGGGCGGGAGGGTGCTGTTGCACCATGTCCTACTTGTTGGTCCTTGGCCGATGGCTGGTTGGCCACTGTGTGAACAGAGTGCTGGACTAGATGGACCCTCGGTCTGATCCAGCAGGGCTCTTCTGATGTTCTTATGTATTTATTTGGATTTTATAGACCACCTGAAGACTAAATGGGAGATACAATTTTTAAAAACCATTTTTTAAAAAAGCCAGCTATTGAAGAATGGCTTGATGATTCCCCCCCCACCCCCAAGCTCAAACAAAAAAGGAAAAGGAAAGAAAGAGGCCGGTGTGTGCCTTTTAAACCGCAACGCTTCTTCCCCCTCCATCCAAAGCTCAAGGGGGGGGGGAGAATTCCCAATCCCTGCTTGCCCACATTCCTCATTTTTATCACAGCAGATATTAAACAGCCCTGCTGCATCTCAGCCAGGGCTTATTAGCATAAACTCCGCCACATTAGTGCAAGGTTGGGGTGGGCGTGTGTGGGGGTGTGGGGGGGTGTTGTAGGGGGCGGCTGTTGCATTTCGACACCCCCTTCGCAACAGAGCTGCCATTTTCTGGCTGCGTGATGCTGCAAATAAATCCTCCTCTTGGCATGGCTCAGCTGTCAGGCTCCTCTGTTCGGTAATGAATCCATGAATTACGTCTCGCCGGCCTGACATTCCCAGGTCTTGCACATCAAAATATTGTTCTTCAGTTGTAATTTATAACTTAATTTAAACGTCCCTTTCCCCGTGACCTTTCCTGCATCAGAACGGCACGGCATCTGGCAGCTCAGGCTTCATCGAGGCACTCTGCTGCAATTACAGTCATTATGAGCCCTGCCTGAAAGCCATCACAGGCGTCTGGGAATGGGTTCCTGCTACAATATTAAATAATTGGGGAGTCCATTAAGGACGTAGCTAGATTTCGGAACGGCATTCTCTTTTTGCGTTGGGGTGGGGGGTGGGGAGAGAGGAGGAGAGAGAAACATGGTTTCTCCTTGTGGGTCTGATGCATGCAGGATTAATCTGCACTTGGTGGTAGAACTGCTTTGCATGCAAAAAGTCATAGAATTATAGAATAGTAGAGGAGGAAGGGGACCATAAGGCCATCCTGTCCAACCCCCTGCTCAATGCAGGAATCCACCCTAAAGTATCCCTGACAGGTGGTTGTCCAGCTGCCTCTTGAAGGCCTCGAGTGTGGGAGAACCCATCACCTCCCTAGGTCATGGGTTCCATTGTCATACCGCTCTAACCATCAGGATGTTTTTCCTGACATCCAGCTGGAATCTGGATTTCTGTAACTTGAGGCCGTTATTCCGTGTCCTGCACTCTGGGAGGGTCAAGAAGAGATCCTGGCCCTCCTCTGTGTGACAACCTTTCAAGTATTTGAAGAGTGCTATCATGCCTCTTGAAGGCCTCTAGTGTGGGAGAGCCCACAACCTCCCTAGGTAATTGATTCCATTGTCGTACTGCTCTAACAGTCAGGAAGTTTTTCCTGATGTCCAGCCGGAATCTGGCTTCCTGTAACTTGAGCCCATGATTCCGTGTCCTGCACTCTGGGAGGATGGAGAAGAGATCCTGGCCCTCCTCTGTGTGAGAACCTTTCAAGTATCTGAAGAGTGCTTTCATGTCTGCCCTCAATCTTCTCTTCTCCAGGCTAAACGTGCCCGGTTCCTTCAGTCTCTAAGTTCAAACCTCAGCATCTCCAGTTACAAAAGAGTCAGGTAGCTGATGGTAGAGGGGGCCCTTCTCTGTCCAAGACCCAGTCAGAGTTGAAAACACTGGACTAAATGGGTCAATAGTTTGACCAGACACAAAGAAGTGTCTTGCGTTCCCGATGTTCCAGGCTCTGTCCTCACTCCTGGGGTCATGTTGCAGCCAGAACTTCAGAAGAACAAAAGGGAACAGGGGATTTTCCGGGCATGGAAGCACCCAACGGGTCTAAACATCTGCTGCTGGTTACTTCCGACTGCCTTCCTGAAAGGGCAAGGGGAAGAAATGTTGTGCCTGTGGGCACCAATGCACCCTGGACCCCTTTCTTGGTGGCCACAGAGGTGCTCTATCCCTCTCACTTTAAAAAAACAAGCCAGCCAATTCTCTCCTCTACAGTGGCCTGGTTCAGACAACACGCTAAACCACGCTGCTTAACCACAAAACGGTTAAGACAATACATTAACCTTAATGCATTCCATTAACCGTTTTGTGGTTAAGCGGCGTGGTTTAGAGTGTTGTCTGAACCAGGACAGTGTGTCCGGCCGCCAAGGAAATGAAATGGGGAGAAAGAGAAAAGAAGCAGGGCTCTTGTCGCTTCTGTCTGGGAAGCTGGTGCAGGACTTCGGATGCTTGGCAACTGGGTTCGGGTTTCCAAGATGGCGGCCGTTATGATGATTTCCCGAGATGCCCCTATATCTAATTTTAATCTACATGGTATTAAAATACCACCGTACCAAATTTGACACTTAGAATCATAGAAAAGCAGAGTTGGAAGGGGCCTACAAGGCCACTGAGTCCAACCCCCTGCTCAATGTAAGAATCCACCCTACAGCATACTTGACCAGTATGTCCAGCTGCCTCTTGAATGTTGTCCAGCTGCCTCTTGAATGCCTCTCGTGTGGGAGAGCCCACAACCTCCCTAGGTCATTGGTTCCATTGTCGTACCACTCTAACCGTCAGGAGGTTTTTCCTGATGCCCAGCTGGAATCTGGCTTCCTGTCACTTGAGCGCATTAGAATCATAGAATAGTAGAGTTGGAAGGGGCCTACAAGGCCATCAAGTCCAACCCTCTGCTCAATGCAGGAATCCACCCTACAGCATCCCTGACAGATGGTTGTCCAGCTGCCTCTTGAAGGCCTCTCGTGTGGGAGAGCCCACAACCTCCCTAGGTAACTGGTTCCATTGTCATACTTGTATGTAGTTGTGATGCTAAGCTGCTGTACTATCTATATAGTTCAGGAAGCAAATGGCGTTCAGGCTCCCATTGTTCCAGAGGCAAACTTAGGGTGTCTCCCAGCTCTCCAAGGACTTGCAAGTTGAGCAATATTTAAAAATATATATTTTAAAGAGGGAAGGGGGAGGTGAGATTTCCCACCATTTTGGCCGACGTTCAAAATAATTGCACTTTTCTTTAGGGGTCAAGCTGCATTTCATTTTGTGGCATATATGCTATGGGAGTTGGGGAGAAATGAGGACATCTGAAACTCGAATGTGGATTAAAACTTCAAAGTAAAATTACCCACAGAGATGGTTATAAAACGTGAGCTTGCTGCTTGTGAATTTTAATTAGGGGCGTCATACACAGGGCTCCCAGTTACTTAGGAGAAAGGGGTTCATCCTGTTATAATGGGTAGGGAAGATTTTTTTTCAAGATTTAGATGGTTAATTTTTCCTTCCCTTGAAGGAGAAAAGAATCCACATGCATTTGAGATGAACCCTCTGAACACTGAAGGATAATTTTTTTAAAAAAATCTCTTCTCTTACCAAGGCATTTGCATGTTTTCTGGTGTTCTCGTTAATCTGTTCTTTTATGCCTGCTGATCTGTGAGCTATTAAAGACAGGCTCTGTGTCAATTCAGACTTTGACGCGCTTTGAGGGGAATCTTAATACCCTCCTTTCTGCCAGTTTGCACTTCTAGATGGGAGAAGGGAGGAACGTGGGTGCGAGGTGGTGAGAGGATCCGGATAACCTGCAACGGTTCTCACATTGCTGAACTGCAGGGAAAAAGTGTGTGTGTGTGTGTGTGTGTAAAGGAGTTTCAGCAAAGATTTCTGTCCTTAGAGGAGGTCCCACAGTTCAGTGACGGAGCACATGGTTTTCACGTGAAAGGTCCTAGACACCTGATGACAGGAAGAACTCCTTTCTGAGACTACTGCCAGTCAGAATAAACCAGTCTTCCCTCAACCTGGAGCTTTCCAGGTTTTTCAGACTTCAACATCCATCAGTCCCAGCCAACATGCCTGACAGTCAGGAAGCCTGGGAGTTGTAGTCCACAACATCTGGAGGGCAACAGGTTGGGGTAGGCTGAAATAGACCAAGATTGGGCTAAGTGGACAAATACCCAGCAGAAGCCAGCTTCCTGTGTTCCTATGAACCTCCAGGAAGAAAGCCTTCGTCAAGGTCGGGTTGGGATCGTGGGGGGCCGTGAGCAGACCCGGAGAGTATGCTGTCACTCCAAACGACAGTGCCTGGGACCTGAGACAGGGCTTGAAACGCAGCAGGAGGGGCAGAAGGCCGGGCGACTTCATACTGCTTGCCAATCACAAGGGCCAATGTTGCGCGCATTTCCTTTTTGCCTAAACACACACAGTGCCAGGCGGCTCACTAGCAAAAATCCCAAGAGGCTGCGGGTTCCAGCCCTGTAGATTTAGGCAAATTAGGCATAGAACAGGGAAGGAAAGGAACCTCTCGTGCAAGCACTGCGTCATTGCTGACTCTTGGAGGGATGCCTGCTTTCTCTGACGTTTTCTTGGCAGGCCTTATAGCGGGGTGGTTTGCCGTTGCCTTCCCTGGCTGTTATTACCTTTCCCCCAGCTAACTGGGTACTCATTTTACCAACCTCGGGAGGATGGAAGGCTGAGTCGACCCGAGCCGGCTGCCTGAAACCA
Organism: Elgaria multicarinata webbii; assembly: GCF_023053635.1. Classification (NCBI taxonomy): domain Eukaryota; kingdom Metazoa; phylum Chordata; class Lepidosauria; order Squamata; family Anguidae; genus Elgaria; species Elgaria multicarinata. The sequence goes on from NC_086190.1 coordinate 15,145,574, forward strand.
GCTTCCGCTGGGATCGAACTCAAGCCATGGGGAGAGTTTCAGCTGCAGAAACTGCTGCTTTGTTTAGAGTAAATAGCAGCTGCTCAAGAGAAGTGGGGGGACGGGGCTGATCCATATTGGTACCCCAGGGCAGAGATGAGAAGGGCTGTATCCCTTTCTCCCTGCTGAAGTCCCAATCCAGTAATTCACACAACATGAATAGCGTCACACCTAGTTTGGCCCACTGTCAGCACTTGCGTTACTCACCAAGGGTGCAATCCTATGGATGTTTAGACAGGCAAAAGTCCTACAACTCCCAGCATGGGGAATGCTGGGAGTTGTTGTAGTACTTTTTTTTTTTTTTGGTCTAATCATGCATAGGTCTGCGCGTGGCCTAACCTGCCTTCCACACGTATAGCCAGTAGCACGCACAAAAGGGATTAATTGCTTCCAAAACGGTGACTTCCCATCCCACTTGAATTTAAAAGCATTAAATCGCAACTTTGAAAAAGCAAACAAAACCTTATATCAAAACTCGAGATGCGCGCGCGCGCGCACACACACACACACGCCGAAATTTTTACCCGTGCTATTAAGCAAATAATCACTGGAAGGAGTTGTTCGACTAGATAATATAAACGCTGCACAGCGAAAACTTCCCCTGCTCTTCATTTCTATTGGGTGTAATTAACAATAAATCATAGTGAGGGTTACAGCACGCTGTTATTACATAAATAAAACACTAGCAAAGAAGCTTGTCAGGGCTGATTTATGTGAAGTGCTACTCTGAAGTTTATTGCATTTCCATAATAAGAAATCATAGAGCATATCCATTTTTTACCATTAATCTTTTGGGCTGCATATTATCATTCTAAACACACACACACACACACACACACCCCTTAGTGCAACAGAGGCCACTTATCAGTGGCCAAAAGAGCCGATTTTCACCCCACGAATGGGAAGTGAAGGAGAGAAAGGCAGACCACGCCAGGAAAGATTTGCCCTGTTGCTGCCTGGTGGTGGAAACTGCCACATTTCTCTCTCTCTCTCAGAGCACCAGGCTCTTGTTGGGTAATAATAATAATGATAATAATAATAATGATAATAATAATAATAATAAATTTATTTGTTACCCGCCTCTCCCTCTGGATCGAGGCGGGGTACGACACAAATAAAAACACCATAAAATACATACAACGAATTCAAACGTTTAAAACCAGTGCATCATTAAAAGCAGCACACCGTTAAAAAAGGCGTCTTAAAATTCAACTGGGTAGGCCTTCCGGAAGAGGTCAGTCTTTATGGCTTTCTTAAATTCTGGAAGACTGTTAAGTTGACGAATCAACTGAACAGTCAGGTAACAGGCGAGGGCGTTCATGCGACCCCCCTTGAATCAGCACCAGACTCAGTACAGATGCAAGATCTGTGCCGTGGAATATCCCTTGGCAACGATGTCGAGAATTCGCTGTCTCCACAGGCAGCAAATGATCCCAAGATTATAGCAGCAAGCAACTCCTGTCCAAGGCAGAGGGAGGCATGCGTGCTCCAAACCTCATTTCAGTGCTGCCTCTCAACACCCCCTAGTGTCTCGTACAGCTATTTCACGAAGGTACAGGCAGGCGCGGGGTTAATGGTTATGTGCGCAGAGAGTCCGTGAAACGGGTTGAGGAGAAGGCCCAGATGTTGATTTGGGAGAAGGCCGTTAATCTGTTATTTATTTATTTAAATTTACAATATTTATATACCGCTCCTCATTGAAAAATTTCGGAGCGGTGTACAAGATAAAATGAAAATAAAAACAGAAGCGAACACTGCAAACAGATTTTAAAAGAAGCAAATGCGGTGACTCACGGCTGGACGTTAAGGAAAGGCTTTCCTGGAATAATGACGTTTTCGAGAGGCGCCGAAAGGGGTACAAAGTTGGCGCCTGTCTGACCTCCAGAGGCAGGGAGTTCCACAGGAGGGGGGCCACCACGCTGAAGGCTCTTCCCCTGGTGGGCTCCAATCGGAGGATGGATCTACGTGGGACCAGCAGCAGCAGACCCTCGGATGACCTCAGTGACCGGGCAGGTTGGTAGGGGAGAAGGCAGAGCTCTCTCAGGTATCTCTGTTAGCGGCAACTCAGGTTGTTTCGGGCTGGTCTCCGCTATTACGCACTGGCTGCCTGTATGTTTTCAAGGCTGACTCAAGGTGCTCGTTTTGACCTTTGAAGCCTTACAAGACTTGGAACCATAATGCCTGAAGGAGTGCCTCTCCTGGCATGAACTGACCCGTATACCACGTTCAGCATCTAAGACCCTCCTCCAGGTGCTTCTTCTGAGGGAGGCTCAGAGGGTGGCAACAAGGTAGAGGGCCTTCTGGGTGGTGGCCCCAATCGTGGAACAATCTCCCCCACGAGAGCCATCTGGCACCAACACTGTCATCTTTTCGGTGCCAGGTGAAAACATCCCTCTTCTCTCAAGCATTTGGCAGCATATGACTGTCAAGAAATATTTTTGTAAGCCGCCTTGAAAGCCTTTTTGGCTGAAGGGCGGAATAAAAATGCTAAATAAATACGATGAGTTTTTAACCAGGTCCTGGATTGTCTTTGGTTGATCGTTTGAAAAATTGTTTTTACATACATGTTGCCTCTCTGTGTGCCCAATGCGTTCATATGCTTTTTAGGTAAATGGTGCTGCACTTTGTATAATGTATTTAAAAATTTTGTGGACTGCCCAGAAAATCTTCTGCTATGGGGCGGTATAGGAATATAATGAATGCGTGAATGATCCAATTGCCTGGTGGTGGTGGTGGTTTTCATACTAGAAAGCGGCCTTACACTGAATCAGATCTACGGCCCATCTCGCTCAGTATTTATCTATACCAGGTTTTTAATAGGAAAATGAGGCTGACGTGGGTTTGGGGGGGGGGGGGCGTGGTTAGCTGTAAATGCGAAGGACCGCATTTACAGCTAACGGGGTGCTCCCTCCCTGGCGGGATTTCCACCCCACCCCCCTTTAAATTTTAATTTATTTTATCTTAACAAGGCTCCGCAGAGACACAGAGCCTTATTTATTTTATTTATTTATTAATTACATTTATATACCGCCCCATAGCCGAAGCTCTCTGGGCGGTTTACAAAAGTTAAAAACAGTGAACATTAAAAAAAGTATACAAAATTTAAAACCAACAGAAACATAGAAGCAACAGCATAAAAACAACGGTATCCATTTAAAAACAACAGTTTTGGGGTGCGTGAAAAAAACAACGAACGTAGCATTTTTAAATGCTGTTAAATGCCTGGGAGAAGAGAAAAGTCTTGACCTGGTGCCAAAAAGATAACAGTGTTGGCAAGCCTCATTGGGGAGATCATTCCACAGTCGGGGGGCCACCACTGAAAAGGCCCTCTGCCTTGCTCCAATCTAAAAAATTCAAGGTAAATCCCCGACTTCTTTAGTGCGGAGCTTCGGGGCTTTGCCCTTGGATTGCTTCAGAGCAGCGGCTGCGTCATGTAGATGCCGTGCTGCCACTCCGAAGCAGTCCAGGGGCAAAGCGCCCGTGTGGACGAGCCCTGCAAACTTCCTGCGGTCCGGAAGCCTCGTGTTGCTCAACCAGGAATCTTTTGACTTCAGAGCCTGGGGAAACCTGGCTGGTTTTCCGGTCAGCTTGTTTCCTTAGGCTTCAGTTTCATTGTGCGCTTCAACTGGGGGCTCGTCCACACGGGCGAGTATGAAAGCAGAATGTGGTCTGTCTCAATGGGCCCCAACAGTTGTGAGTGCACTTCAATTCCGCGATCAAGCAGCAGTGTGGCTCCTGCCTTTTATATACCGCTTTCACAGTGGAATATCCTGCTTGGTGTAGATGAACACTCAGATGTTCGAAGCCGGGAAAGCAAACAGGAAGGTTGCTTGTCGTGTTTCGGGAAGGCCTGGGGTGGGATGGGGGATGTTCTCAAGCATACCAAAGAGCCACGAAGAATAACACAAAGCGACGAGGATGCAATGAGAATATCCCACTCTTCGTTATCTTTCTAACTGACCTTCCCTTGAGCAAATCTGTATCTTGTTCGCTGGCAATAATGTATTTATTACTGCTCTGGTTGCAAAAACTTGCCTTGGCTGCAAGTAAGTTGAGTGGTGGGCGCCAAGACCCTCTGCTGGCTGGGGCATTCTGGGAGATGCAGTCCAACACATCTGGAGTGCCCCAGGTTGAGGAAGGCTGCTCTACACGTTTCATCATGGAGAACTGGAGAATTTGCCCTTGTTATATGTCCTGCTCTAGCACCCCACTGGGGAGCTCTTAATTTATGTCAATGTGATTTTGCATTTTTACGGCCTTGTATTTTTGTTTAGTATTTTTATTTCATTTCAGACTACCTATTTTTATTCCATTTGCTTTAGCTCATCTTTTAACTTGTATTTTATTTTTCCTAACTATGTCAAACTGCGAGGGCTTATCGCTTTTCGCAAGAAAGATTTCATTCGTTCGTTCGTTCAATATCCCAGCATGTTATTTCTGACCGGAAGACGGTTGTAACAACCGGAGACTTACTGTGTTGAGCGCGTTGAGAGTGGTGTCATCGCGGGAGGCTGCCACGCACCCGTCTTCTGTGGATCCTCCGTCACACATGCCTGCGAAGGCTGCCATGCTCCTTGAAAAGTTAAGGGGGGGAGGTTTTATTAACCAATGACAGAACATGCAAAAGGAAGAGCGAAAAAAGGGGGGGGAATCTGTTTTAAGTTTGCGGGAAAGCTTCTCTGTATTGACGTAAAGGCAATCCCAACCTGTTCAAACCCGGGTCCTTCTACCAGTCTCTTAATGAGACTTTGCAGCCAAGGTAGGGAAAACGCATTCATTTCACATTACCTTGCTGCCCTCAAATACATGAGGAGGTCACAGTCATTGACCCCAGGCATCCACACAAGTTCCTCGTGCTGCGTCACAGCGTCGTTATCTCCGGAAGGGAATGGCTGCAGTTCTGGAAGTTTTGCCTGGAGGCAGAAGCAAGAGGGTGTGCGTTAACACAGACAAAGCGGGTTGTATATGTCTGGTCGCGACAAGTAGAGCTTCAGAAGTGCACGGAGGCAGGCTTGCGAAAAGCCACTTCCCTACTCGCCTGCAGCGAGTAAAACTGCCCCCCAGGCGACCAAGCAGGGGCGTTTTGGATGGGAATATTAGGGTTGTTTCCCATCCACCTCTTTCCAGGCTTTAATGGATCACAAAAGAGTACGCGCAGGCAGCTGATGAATTAATAGAATTCCCGCTAGTAGGTTGATAAAAGGCTCATATAGACGGCAAAACCAAGGCCTTAACTGAGGGTGACCATATGAAAAGGAGGACCGGGATCCTGTATTGCATAGCCCAGAGGCAAAGTTAAGTAGGGTGACCCTATGAAAAGGAGGACAGGGCTCCTGTATCTTTAACAGTTGCATAGAAAAAGGAATTTCAGCAGGTATCATTTGTATATATGGGGAACCTGGGGAAATTCCCTCTTCATCACAAAAGTTAGTGCAGGAGCTATACTAGAGTGACCAGATTTAAAAGAGGGCAGCTTTAACTGTTGTGATGAAGAGGGAATTTCACCAGGTTCTCCATATATACAAATGACATCTGCTGAAATTCCCTTTTCTATGCAACTGTTAAAGATACAGGAGCCCTGTCCTCCTTTCCATATGGTCACCCTACTTAACTTTGCCTCTGGGCTCATCTACACCAGGCAGGATATTCCACTATGAAAGCAGTATATAAAAGGCAGGAGCCACACTACTGCTTTATAGCGGTATTGAAGTGCACTGACAACTGTTGGGGCCCATGACACATCTACACCAAGCAGGATATTCCTAGGGTGACCCTATGAAAAGGAGGGCAGGGCTCCTGTATCTTTAACAGTCGTATTGAAAAGGGAATTTCAGCAGGTGTCATTTGTATATATGGAGAACCTGGTGAAATTCCCTCTTCATCACAACAGTTAAAGCTGCCCTCTTTTAAATCTGGTCACTCTAGTATAGTTCCTGCAGCTTTAACTGTTGTGATGAAGAGGAAATTTCACCAGGTTCTCCATATATACAAATGACACCTGCTGAAATTCCCTTTTCAATACAGCTGTTAAAGATACAGGAGCCCTGTCCTCCTTTTCATAGGGTCACCCTAGATATTCCACTATGAAAGTGGCATGGAAGCAGCATATGGTCTGCATCAATGGGCTCCAACAGTTGTCAGTGCACTTCAATACCGCTATAAAACAGTAGTGTGGCTGATGCCTTTTGTATACCACTTTCATAGTGGAATATTCTGCTTGGTGAAGATGAGCCCACAGTCCCCCAGAAGCGGGATCAAATTGCATAGCCTCCTAGAAAACAGATACTTCCCCCCCCCCCCATTACTTGTTGCTCCACGGCCTTGAGCTCCCCTCTCCTTGCACTGAGTGCATCATGGCCCTGGGAAATCAAGACCCTCAACTGACCCACAGACAATTCCAGAGTGTGAGAATGTGCTGTAACAAGTAGGGATTTTGTGTTAGGCTGTAAGATTCAATTAACAGCCTTAATCAGCAGCAGCAACGGGCGCACGATTGCGAAGAACTTTCCAAGCCTGTAATTACCTCGCGCCGTGACAATGCAGAGTACATCTGAAAGGCAGTATTTTATATATACATATATAACCACTAATTACAAGTCACAAGTTCGGAAATGTTTCATGTATTCCCTTTGTATTTCCTTCCGATTTCTTATCTAGGGAAGAAAAGGATGGGTCGCAATTTCCCCGCTGGCAAGCGATGAACTGGCCACGGCTACAGCTGGCCCCAATGAGGCACTGCAGGCAGGCTCAGATGCTGTACTGGTGTCGGCAGAGACCAAAACAGGTCCCTCAAACAGCACATTTCTCTGCCTCTGTGAAACAGGGTCAGCCGAAAAGGAAGCAGTTAACAAAAGCAATAAAGGTACTTCAGGAAGGCAAAGTGCCACAAAGCAAACCCCCTTTGTCTACAGTTTTTTTTATTATTTATTAATTTATTATTGCATTTATATCCCACCTTTTTTCCTCCAAGGAACCCAAGGCAGCGTACATAATCCCCCTCCTCTCCATTTTATCTTCACAACAACAACCCTGTGAGGTAGGCTGGGCTGAGAGTCCGTGACTTGCCCAAAGTCACCCAGTGGGTTTCCATGGCTGAGTGGGGACTAGAACCCGGATCTCCTGACTCCCAGTCTAACACTTTAGCCACTACACCACACTGGTCCTCATACAATTGTTAATGTGAAAACCCAGCAGGGCCAACATGGGTCTCTTTAGAAGAGCTTTGCAGCCTTGAACAGTTTACAAATGTTAATAAACATGTGGCATGAAAAAAGCAGTGTTTTTTTTCCCGTTAAACTTCACTGCCTGGTCACTTGGAGCTAATGCTTTGCTCGCCCTAGGCGAACAGCGACTTTCAACCCAGCTTTGTAATACAAAATCTCTCATATTCCCAAACGCAAAGGGCTAGACTTAAATCTGGGAGCTTGGGTTCAAGAGCAGCCTGAATGGATCAGATACGGCTATCCATCTAATTCACCATCCTGTTTTCAACAAGTGGCCAATCAGATGCCTCTAAGACGCTCACGAGAAGGTAGAGAAGGGTCTTCGCTGTATTTTTCAAAAATCTACTGCCTCTGAATGTGGGAGATCTGTCTTGCTATCATGGCTAATTGGTGCTGGTAGCCCTTTCCTCAGCAAATATGTCTAAATTCGTCATCCCAGCCTGCGATGGATTAATCATGTTGAGCTGGGAGGAGAGCAAGGGGAGAACAGCTCCTTAACTTCAAAATTATTTATTTATTTATTTATTGCATTGATAAATAAAGAGCACCTTTTATCAGCTTGGGTTGATATACCAACTACGCCCTTATCTGGACAGAGATAGCCTAGCTACAGTGATCCATGCTCTGATAACCTCTCGTTTGGATTACTGCAATGCGTTATACGTGGGGCTGCCTTTGAAAACGGTCCGGAAGCTTCAGCTGGTACAAAACAGGACAGCCCGTTTACTAACAGGGACTGGCCGGCGAGATCACATTACGCCAGTCCTTTTCCAGCTTCATTGGCTGCCAGTCCAGGTCCGGGCCCGATTCAAAGTGCTGGTATTGACATTTAAAGCCCTAAACAGTTTGGGGCCAGGTTATTTGAAGGAACGCCTCCTCCCATATGTACCTACCCGGACCTTAAGATCATCTACAGGAGCCCTTCTCCGTGAGCCTCTGCCAAAGGAAGTGAGGCAGGTGGCTACTAGGAGGAGGGCCTTCTCTGCTGTGGCACCCCAGTTGTGGAATGAGCTCCCCAGAGAGATCCGCCTGGCGCCTACACTGTACTCCTTTCATCGACAGCTGAAGACCTTTTCATTCTCTCAGTATTTTAACATTTAATTTTAACTTAAATTTAAATCTTACTGTTTTAACTCTGTATTTTAATCTTATATCAATTTTGCTGCGTGGTTTTATCCTGGATGTGCTTTTTATATTGTATTTTGTATGTGTGCTTTTAACTTGTTGGTTGTTTTATTATGGTTTTAATTTTTGCGAACCGCCCAGAGATCTTCGGCTATTGGGCGGTATAAAAAATGTAATTAATAAATAAATAAATAAATAAATACGTTTAGGAACAAGGCAGATTCAGCAAAACGGCTGGGCTTATAATACAGAGATAAATACATCGGGAGCCGTTGTTTAATGATGGAACGTATGCAGAGAGCTTTGGCTATTGGGCGGTATAAAAATGTAATAAATAAATAAATAAATAAATAAAATTTGCGCGCAGAAGGTACCAGGTCCAAATCTAGGCATATCCAGTTTTTTTAAAAAAGGATCAGGCAGCAGGTGATGGGAAAGACCTTTCTCTCCCTGAGACCTGTTGCCAGCCAGAGCTGTCAATACTGGGTTAAATGGGCAAACTGACCAGGTATAAGGCAGCTCCTTCTGTTTCTAAGCTTGTGAAAGGGGGGTAAAGGTAGCAAACCACGTATTTTTCTTTTTAGGAGTGCACCAGCGGCTGAAGAGCTATAGCAGTCTCCAGCAGTTCCACCGCAAGACATTGCCCTCAAGCAAAATTGAGGGCGCGTGTGTACCATTTTAACGTCCTTATACAGCCAGCTGCCTTCCTGTTATTTCGGCATCTCCTCGGGGCCAGACTTCAGAATTGTAGCGTGGCCTCTAGGATGATGCACACTTAAGAAATAATCATAAAAAAATGAACACACGCCTGTATGTAGGCACAACCGGAAGAAAAGCCAGCGGACCTACGAAACCAAAACGAATTTTCATCCTGCCCTTGGTGGGGCTGAAAGGCTAAGGAAGAGCAAATAATACGCCAACCTGCGGGGAGCAACGTAATACAATGGCGAGTGAAGATGTGGAAACGGTAAAGTCTCCTCAAGTTCCCCAAGGCCCAAATTCAAAACACCATTGTATTTTTTCCCCTTTAAATACATCAAAATTAAGACATCTAATGCTGAACGAAGGGATTATTCTGCTCAGCAAGTAATCTGCCAAAGGAAAGGGGCTTGTGGAAGCTCGCTGAATAGCACAAGCAACAGAAACCCCCAGGGGACGAAAATACTGCTGGTCTCCAGGGGATACTCTAGGATGTGAAGAGACCAGTGGTACAGGAATGATAAATGCTGCCACTTGGCACTGACGTGGCACTTTCAAGTGTTCAGTGTGTTTTAAATTTGTCTCAATAGTCCTTAAAACGGAGGTGTTGAACCTTCTTCAGCCCGAGGGCCGGATTCCATTTCAGAGACGCTCTCGGGGGGCCCGCATTGTGGTGGGCGGGGCCTGAGGCAGAAGGGGAGGGGCTGAATGCAAAATACCGTATTTCTTCTATTTTAAGATGCACTTTTTCCCCTAAATAAACAGCTCTAAAAATGGACTGCGTCTTAGAATCGATGGCGTCTTAGAATCGAAGCAATACGGTAAGAGGAAAAGAGGAAGCTCCTGCAGCAGCCTCGAGCCATGCGAGCGAGGAGGAGCTGGGAGGGTAAGCGCCTGGTTTTTTGTGAGTCACATTTATTCGTAAGTCCCATCGATTTCCATGGGACTTACTCGCGTGTCGTCGTCCCCTGGTGCACAGACAAGTAAAGAGCGGGACTGGAGAGTTAAGCGTTTTAGCTCCTTAATCGCGTCTTCTCCTCTCTCTCTCCCCGCCCGAAAATATTGTTTACTCTTTGTTTCAACGCCCCTCCTTCTTCCTGCGCAAATGGCGGTTTCTTCTCTCACAGAGGGAAAAAAGAAAAGGACACAACCATCAGAAGAAAGAGCGGAGGGGGGGGAGGTTGGCTGGGCGGTGAGGGAAGTATTTCTTCGATTCTAAGATGCCCCCTTTTCCCAAATAAACATCTCTAAAATGGGGTGCGTCTTAGAATCGATGGCGTCTTAGAATCGAAGAAATACGGTAACAATAATAATGCCAGTGTGTTTTAGCTCCAAGCTCTTGCTGCCGGCGACTAAGCCCTAGCAGAGGCATTTCAACCCATTATGGGAGGGGGGCCTGCACAAAATCCGGGGAGCCATTGAACAATTGGTGGTCAGAGGGAAGGGCAATCAGAAGGGGGCGTGGCCTTCTGGAGAACCCCGGAGTGCCGGATCTACACCCCTGAATTACAGCAACCCCGTAAGGTGGGTCAGTAGTATTATCCTCATATTGCAAGGTGGGGTGCGCTGAAGCTCAAGACGTTTTGGACCAACTAGCAAATGTAGCAGAGTAAGATTTGAACCAGGGGGGCCGGAGCCTTTGGAAGCAGAAGATGCCAGGTGTAATTACCAGCATCTTTAGACAAAAGGACTAGAAAGGCCAGAGCAGGCGATACTAGGCAAAGGTCCCTTTTTCGTTCTCCTCCTTCGATTTGGTCCTCGGCGCTTGATGCTGTCTGGCAGCAATGTTGCCACAGTTGGGCCGTTCCACTCACTTGCCCACAGGCTCCCCTTTAAGTTCCCTCTGCTGCTTATTTCCTCATCCAAGCCTCTGCATCGGTGAGAAATAGCTCCAGCTCTCCCTCAAGCACTCTGTGCTTGCTAGAGGGCTTCAGACATTTGGGTAGTAAGCCAAGCTGTTATGTATTTGGGGGTCACAAGTGGGCCTCTGTTGGCAAGGGAATTGGAGCCCCTTAACCGATGCAACGTCACAGAAGGCCTGAACACAGAATCATAGAATAGTTGAGCTGGAAAGGACCTATAAGGCCATCGAGTCCAACCCCCTGTTCAAGGCAGGAATCCACCTTAACGAATCCCTGACAGAGGGCTGTCCAGCTGCCTCTTGAAGGCCTCGAGTGTGGGAGAGCCCACCACCTCCCTAGGTCATGGGTTCCATTGTCGCACTGCTCTAACAGTCAGGACGTTTTTCCTGATGTCCAGCCGGAATCCGGCTTCCTTTAAGTTGACCCCGTTATTCCGTATCCTGCACTCTGGGAGGATCGAGACGAGATCCTGGCCTTCCTCTGTGTGACAACCTTTCAAGTATTTGAAGAGTGTTATCATGTCTCCCCTGAATCTTCTCTTCTCCAGGCTAAACATGAACAGCCTTGGTGCAAGCTGCTGAGTGCTAATGGGGGAAATAAAAACCTTGGAATTGAAACTCAGAGGTTCATGAGCATCCCGTGTGAAGTTCTGCTCCCTCGGCTATTGCATTACACGGTCGCTTTTCGAATAATACCTTGCATTCTGCAGATCAAAGAGGACTTGGGAAGTTTTGACAGACAGAGACAGTCAACACTTGACGTTCATAACGCAGAGCAATCTTACCTGATGGCTAGGCCCAACCCGGATTTCACCCTGTGTGCTGTTCAGCCTCCTGCAATTAAAAATACAGAAAGTCGGATTAATCAAACCATGCGACACAGATATCTCTCAGCACTGTTTGAACATGAATAGCTACCATCTTGACAGTACAAATGGGAAGAAAAAACATGTTCTGTTTAGTCTTCAATGCCATATTAAAAGGATACAGAATAAAATCAGAATTACAACAAAGATCATGGCAAACCTCCAGAGACTATTTCCATCCAGTAGGAATGGAATTTGAAATGAAGGCTCATGCAACGCTTCACAAAGGCACACAAAACTCTACGTTAAAACCGAGGCATTCTGTCAGCTACGGCATTTGAAAAAGCCCTTGTTCAAAACGTGGAGAAAAAATGTTATAAGATGACGTGGTAGCTCAGTTACTCTCTGTTCAGCTTTAGCCAACTCTCAGATGTTTTCAAAAGAGAAAACAAGACTGTACCTACTTATAACTTATGTGAATCACAACCTTCTCCTTTACCCTTGGAATTCATCTCTGTTGCATTGTGCGTTTTGGGAATGACACTTGAGGGTGAGTTTATTCTCCTAGGGATTTTGCAGTGGCACAAAAGTCCTAGTTAAGAGAGCAACCGGAAATACTGAAATGGCTTCCTCCACCCTTGCTTCTTCTCTTTGGTAGATAGGGAGGGAATTAGTTTGCCTAACTTGAAATATCAGTGTCCAAAAAGCAAGAAATAAATTGTAGTGTCAGATTCCACCCACACACACACACACTCCTGCTTTTTATGCCTCAGTCAAACAGTGTCACCAGCAATAGGCTGCCATCTAGCTGCATGCAAAGGCTGACGCCTACTTAAGTCAAATTCTTGATTTTACCCCGTCTGTGCCATCACTATGGCTCGGCTCAGCTTCGTGTTCACCAAACTAGCATCCGATGGACACACCTAAAAAAGACTCAGGGATCAGGTTACCTGGACACCTAACTTTCAAAGCTAGGGTCCAAATTTCAGCCTCCCACCCCCACATCCCTCCACACAGATTTACTCTTTGCTCCTTGCGAATCTGAAATAATTCTAAATAATTCTGTACTCCATGGCAAAGCAGGTGGGTTTTCCTCTTTGGAAGTGGGCAATTTCCCCCCAAACACAATTGCACCCAAATAGGGTAGGATTTCTCGCCGCTCTGAGATCCCAGTGATATAGGATGGGATACCAATGTTTTAATAAATAAATAAATATTAATATTATTTTGCAATTAAATGAAATCTGAGGTTTTGTTTATGCCGGGCGAATTTATCCACCCCAAGGAGTTTGGAGTAGCGTCTGTGTAAGACAAGAACGGCCCAAGGCAACTTCGTGGCTCAGGAGGGATTTGAACGCAGATCCCCAACCCCAGTGTCAATCTGACACACCATCCACAATACCACACTAACTCTCTGGGTCCTCGCAAAGTTGTGAAAGCCACGGGATGCATTTTCCATCCCTCCACCAGGCTTTGCCAATAAGGTTTGCTGACCGAGGCCTTAGCTAGACCTACTGGTTAGCCCATGACAGAGGAGGGAAGATCCCGCGTTGTGTTTATCGCGAGATCCCTCCTCTTACAAGCGACGACCTCAGAAGGAGAGGCGTCGCGCCCGCCATTTCTTTTTACTTAAAGGGCCAGCAGCGCACGAACGCTTGTGCGCAAAAGGTTTTTTTTTAAAAAAAAAAAAAAATTACGTTCCCCGCTTCCCCCAACGGGCGCAGCTCCTGGCTCCTCGCGAGGAATCGCAAGGAGCCGGGTCAACCCACGGTGCCCGGCCACACGTTCCATGGCCTCGGGCTCAGCCCGTGAAAAAAAACGGGGCCAAAGGGGAGGGCGAGATCCCGGCGCAAGGGAGGGATCATCCCTCCCTGATCCTGGGATCCCCCATGCGTCATTTTGGTGCACAGGGATGATCCCGGGATTTCGCCCTGTCTAGCTCTGGCCTGAGAATACCAGCCCTAAATCAACATCTTCTGAAATGGGCCTAGGGAATACACGGTTTAGCAAACCAGCTTTGGAGAGAGCACACATCCTAAACCTATGGGAACAACCATATCAAGTGGTAGGATGGGGGGGGGGGGCGGGCATGTGTCTTGTTAGTACTGTTCAGGGTAGATATTTTGCATCAAAGATGCAGCCGCCAGAACACCCCTCCGAGGGCAAGGAAACCATCTCTATATTGATCAGGCCCTGGCTCAAGAGGTGGTGCAATATATTACAGAGGCGAAGAGATGCAGAAATACAAGTTAGGAGTTTCCCCGGGAGAAATCTCGCCTTTGTCGAAAGGTGGTCTCAGGCAAACCATCCTCTCTCAGCCTGCCCCACGCTGAAATAAGGGGATAATGCTTCTGACCTACCTTACAGGGCTGTTCTAAGGGAAACGATAAGAGAACCAAGAGGCTGCAACTCCTGCCTCCCAGAATAAATATCACAGCGTGGGGGAGACCACTGTAGTCCCATACACTGGCCAGAGAAGAAACAGTGCAAAGAGTTTATTTCGCCCTTCCCTGCCAGAAAGAACGCCTAGAAGAACTTTTGAAACGAAGAACTGGTGCCTGGGTTTGGGTGTTTCTCTTTTTCCCTTCCAATGCCTTTGCCATTTGGGCCATGTCTTTTATATTGCAACCCTGAGGGCAGAGAGGGTCTTATTATTAATCCGTGTCAGCAAATCCGGAAGCCTTTTTTTGGACTGAAGAGCAGGGCAAACAAATAAATAATAAACAAACAGTAGGACAACAGATATGAAATAGTTTTAGGATTCCAGAAGTGTTATATACATGCCGGCAGCTTAGAAAAGAGGGCTACGAGGACCATGTGTACCTCTTTTGGTAAACCTGGCTTATATTAGTTCAAGGAAATACCCAGTCTCGTGGATCAGCCTACGCAAGTTACTAGGCTGCCTGCAAAACACTGTGCTACCCTACTGGCTGCTGGGAGAGGGATTGAGAGTTGCATCACTTCTCCACCAGCCCACTCACTCGCCTACATGCAATTTCTGGTCACCTATGGCGACCAGGCTAGTGCTTAAAAGCATAATAACATAAGAAGTGTCCTGATGCTGGATCAGACCAAGGGTCCATCTAGTCCAGCATTCTGTTCACATAGTGGCCAACCAGCCAGCGGCCAGGGATGAACAAGCAGGACATGGTACAACAGCACCCTCCCACCCATGTTCCCCAGCAACTGGTGCACACAGGCTTACTGCCTCGAATACTGGAGATAGCACACAACCATCGGGGCTAGTAGCCAATGATAGCCTTTGCCTCCAGGAATTGATCCAACCCCCTTTTAAAGCCATCCAACTGGGTGGCCATCACTACATCTTGTGGTAGCGAGTTCCATATTTTAAATTATGCGCCGTGTGAAGAAGTCCTTCCTTTTATTTGTCCTGAATCTCCCACCAATCAGCTTCATGGGATGGCCCCGGGTTCTAGTGTTTTGAGAGAGGAAGAAAAAATGTCTCCCTGTCCACATCCTCCATAGCATGCATCATTTTGTACACCTCTATCCTGTCTCCCCTCAGCCTCCTTTTTTCCAAGCTAAACCGTCCCAGCTGATGTAACCGTCCCTCATAGGGGAGATGCTCCAGCCCCTTCATCATTTTATTTGCCCTTTTCTGAACTTTTTCCAGCTCTGTAATATCCTTTTTTAGGTTTGGTGACCAGAACTGTACACAGTATTCTAAGTGTGGTCGCACCATAGATTATAACGGCAGTATGATACTGGCCATTTTATTCTCAATTCCTTCTCTTATAATGCCTAACATGGAGTTTGCCTTCTTTACAGCGGCCGCACACCGGGTGGACATTTTCATCGAGCTGTCCACCACAACCCCAAGATCCCTTTCTTGCTCGGTCACCGCCAGCTCAGATCCCATTAGTTTATACTTGAAGTTGGTTTTTTTTGCCCCAACCTGCATCACCTGACACTTGCTTACATTTATTTATTTATTTATTTATTTATTTATTATTTATTACACTTATATACCGCTCCCATAGCCAGGGCTCTCTAGGCGGTTTACAGAAATTCTAAAATTGAGGTAAAAACAAGTATACAAAATTTAAAACTCTAAAACACAGAACATACACACATAAAGCATTAAAAACCGATTAAAAACTAAACATGTGGGTAATTAGGATGTGCCGCCATATGCCTGGGCAAAGAGGAAAGTCTTAACCTGGTGCCGGAAAGATAGCAGCGTTGGCGCCAGGCGAGCCTCATCAGGGAGATCGTTCCAGAGTCTGGGGGCCACCACCGAAAAGGCCCTGTCCCTCCTTGCCACACTCCGAACCTCTCTCGGAGTAGGCACCCAGAGGAGGACCTTAGATATTGAACGTAGTGACCGGGTATATTCACGTCGGGAACAGCATCTGCTGTTTGGCGTTTCAATGCAAGCCAGAAGACACCCAAACTTATCATACACCTAGAATCTCTTGCACACGTTGAAGGCCACACTGACTGAATTTATTTCAACTAATTTTTCACGTTCAGGGTGTGTGTGCCTGTTACACCATACCCAAGACGCTCAATGCCTGCACAGAATGGATTTCAAAACGGTAACATCCCGAACTGGCGTACGCTACAGTATGGTGTTCTCTCTCTACGGAGTTCACAGCAAGGCAAGGAAGATGAAGCACACATCTTATGTTAAGGCGGGAAATCCATGAATAGGAGCCAATGTTCACGGAGTTGCAAAATACAGGCTGCTCTGTGTAATCTTTTCTTCTGTACCCGGATTCCTTTATTCCCACAGTTCGGTTTATAGTGAGAAAAACAAGCCGCTAAATCCATTCCTTTATTCCAACACCTTTCTGCACAATGGCTCCCTGCCCAGAAAGAGGTCTTAGCAAAAGGGACTCTGTGTGGTCTGCGTAAGAACGCTTTGAACAGAAAAAGACAGACATGCAGCCGGGGCTGTGTTCTTACCCCTGCTTCACGGATTCTGTCGGAAGGTACGTGGCTCCCCGAAACCCATTCCAAAAGGAACATTCGAACCACCAGAATAAGACCACGTTCCGGCACAGACACGGCTCTGCATATTAGCAGCCAGAACCCTCCGTTTGCTCCAGGTGGGAAAGATTTAGAGCATTTTTATGTGCTGCATGGCCCAAGGCGGTGGAGTCAAATAATTTCCTGCCGTTGAAAATAGACTCCATCTCTGGTTGCAATATTAAAATTTGTAAAAAAGAAAAAGAAAAAAGGGAGGAGAGGTACCTGTAACATTTTCTAATGTGTTTACTAAATCAACAAGTGATTTTAAAGCAAGCTGGGGGGTTCTGCTAATGCTGCACCTGCTACAACGTGCAGCAAAGGACACCCAAAGTGCTCAGGAGGCCAGAATACACTTCTAAGAGGGAAAGCTACCACAACTGGGTGGTTTTTTTAAAAATTAAGAATGACGCAGGGGCATAACAATGATAAAGGAGTATAAAATTTTGCAGGGTCTGGAGGGAATGGATAGGGGGACCTTCTCTCTGTGTCATATTACTAGAACCTGGGGCACACAATAATAATAACAACAACAACAATAATATATTTCTTACCCGCCTCTCCGATTGGATCGAGGCGGGGAACAACAGCAAACATAAAATACATAAAATACAGATTAAAAACATAGTACACACCGTTAAAAACATCCTAAAAGTATCCTAAAATTCCACAGGATAGGCCTGCCGGAAGAGATCAGTCTTGATAGCGTTCTTGAATGCTAAAAGGCTGTCAAGCTGATGAGTGTCCTCCGGCAGGCCATTCCACAGTCTGGGAGCAGCAGAAGAATCATAGAATAGTAGAATTGGAAGGGGGCTATAAGGCCATCGAGTCCAACCCCCTGCTCAAGGCAGGAATCCACCCTAAAGCATCCCTGACAGATGGTTGTCCAGCTGGGTAATACCCATCCTCTGGGTAATATCCGTCAACCTAATTTTGGCTGACTGAAGTAGATTCTTCCCAGAGGACCTGAGTATGCAGGGTGGATTGTACGGGAGAAGGCGATCCCGCAGGTAGCGTGGAACCAAACCATGTACAACTAGTTCAAAATATGGCAGCCAGGTTGGTCACTGGCACATCTAGGGGTGATCACATTGCACCAGCCTTAAAATCTCTTCACTGGCTGCCAACTGAACTCTGAGCCTCGTGGTCTGCGCATCAGTGCCCCTGGGATGAGCGATTCAAGGTGGAAGAGAAGGAGGAGGTATCATCAATATGGCTTCACTCTCGTCAGGTGAGCCCATTGGTTCCTCCTGACTTGGCCGGATTATAAATGCTTCCAGGTCAGTTCTACATTTCTTGCTGGCATTTTCTAATCTCAAAGTGAACTGGCTTTAAGGCAAAGGTAGAGCAGCCATGGGACAAAGTGTGTGTGCAGATGACCCTGCACACACGAGAGAATTGAGGCAGATAGAGGCTTTCGATTTTCCCTGGAGGTTCAGGCTATGTGTCACTCTAGAGTTTTTTTGTTTTTGTCTACCTAGGCTCAGGCCTCCTGATTGACTCTACACTAGAAATATGTTTCAACGGGCCTCTACTCTGTAATGCAGGTCCCAATCCTGCCAGGATTTCAGCTCCTTGGTTGCTTGCAACCAAATGGTGAGGGAGCAAGCAGTCCATGTCTGCTTTGCATGTGTTCATTCGCAAGAGACAGTGTGGTGTAGTGGCTAGAGTGTTGGACTGGGAGTTGAGAGATCCGGGTTCTAGTCCCCACTCAGCCATGGAAACCCACTGGGTGACTTTGGGCCAGTCACACAATCTCAGCCCAACCCACCTCACAGGGTTGTTGTTGTGAGGATAAAATGGAGAGGAGGAGGAGGAGGATTATGTATGCCGCCTTGGGTTCCTTGGAGGAAAAAAGGCGGGATATGAATGCAATAATACATACATACATAAGCCTGTTTCTGCATCAGTCTAAGAACTGTTGTTTTTTAAATGGAGTGAAAATTCACATTTTAACCTATTTCCAAAAATATGCCTTTTTGGTATGCGTTTTGCCTTAACATCTGCACACATTCAAGCACATGTAGTATATGATTTTTCCCCCCATATGGGCATATATATATATTTCTAATGGTCTGTCACATGGAAATAAGGTTATTTTGTAATTTGGCACGACGCATTTTGGTACTCCTTTGAGCCGAGAATGGAATCACAGAATTCGGACAGGTGCAAAATCTGAAGGCTGACTACATTCCGAATTGTGCATTTGTTTAGGTAAGCGCAAATCAGTTTGGTGCGCTTAAAAATTCAGAGAGAACCAAAAAAAAACCCACACACCTTGAGTTACAAATCCCCTCCGTGTGTAGACTCCAGAAATGGTCTGCGATCATTTCAGATCTTATATATATATATTTTTCACTCCACCCATTTTCCTGGGCTTAAGGAAGAGTTAAAGGAGGATGCAGGTTATTAGTACATTAGGCTGAGCTGTGTGTGTGTGTGTGTGTGTGTGTGGAGAAGAAGAATAAGGAGAGTTAAACTCGAAAAGAATACACACCACGGAAAATTCGGCCGTTTCTGGACCACCCACGATTCCCTGCCACCTAGGAACAGGGTCGTTCTTGGTACTGATGCTAAAAAGGGCCCTGTTGAGGCTCAAAAGCGTTTGCCCCTATAATGGGGAGAGGACTGGGCTGCTTATACCGTGGGGGGGAACGGGGGTGGCCCGAAAAAGAAGAGGCCAGCGAGGCACTCGAGGCGCGTATGAAATGTGACACCAAAGGAAACCGATGTAACAAAGTGGTATCCATAGCAACAACAACTTAATATTTCAGTCCCTCTTCAGCCGCAGCGGATTAAATATAATGACAAGATGTTCCCCCTTTGAAAAGTAACCTGTTGCCATGGAAACGTTGTAGTCTATCGAATAAACAGGGACTGGACAGAAAGGAACTGGAAGGCTGCAAATGAATATCAAAAAGGAAAGGAGCCCTCCTCCCTTCGCGGCAAAGGGTGGTATCAGGCGCTCCCTAATCCTCAGGCGAAGGAGACTTCGCTCCAATACAGACCCGTCCTTCCCGGCTTTGAGGCAGTGCCAGGGATCAACGTGGCGGTCCTGGAGACTGGGAGGCGGATAATAAAAAGGCCAACAGGCGTTTGGATTAGATGCTCCAGTGATCAGTTTCCATTTTATGTGAAGGAGCTTACACCCCAACCTCTCTGAGAACCCGACACGTTACTAAAATTAACAACTTTAAGCGCAGTACATTTTTTTTAAAAAAAAATCCCATCCCAAGTCCAGCTCTAAACAACAAATCTCTGCCCAAACACCAAATGTGTTTCTAAAGCACTCTTGGGCTAGGGCTTTGGTGAACCTCCAAAGCACTTTCATTAATGTGAAACCAGATACCAAACACACCTCTTTGTGAAGGCCGGGGAGACCCTCGGTCAAATTCCAACTCAGTTCACCCTCTCTAGCCTACCCAAGAAGGTGGTTGTGTGGATAAATCTTTCTAAACCGCCCAGAGAGCTTTGGCTATAGGGCGGTATAATAATAATAATAATAATAATAATAATAATAATAATAATAATAATAATAATGCTTGAAAAATGTTTTAGCATAACGAATGTCACAAAAACAAAAATTAGTTAAAGCAGGGTTTGTGCAACTTGAGGCCCTCCAAGTGTCTTGGACTACAATTTCTATCATCCTTAGCCAGCATAGCCAATGATGAGAGCTGAAGCCAAAATATCTGGAGGACCACAAGTTGCCCCACCCCTGGGTTAAAGGCTCAACATGTTAAGAGACGGAGCAGAGCTAGAACACATGTTCCACATGTGCAAGATTACATGTTCAATCCCTGCCAATGTGCAGACAAAATGGATCGCAGACAGCTGGGCTGTGAAGGCCTCTACCTTCCGCCATGGAACCGGGTGACCTTGGCCCCCAGACTCTCGCTCTCAGCCTAACCTACACCACAAGGTTGTTGTGAGGATAGAACAAGGGAAGGGGAGCTGTGTACAACACCCAAGGAAAATTGGGATAAGAGTGTTATATATAAAATACCTAAAATGCCATTGTTAGGACAGCTGGCATTTTTTTTAATGAAACGTGTTGGAGTAAGAGGGGAAAAGGAAAGTTTTTTTTAAAAAAAAACTGTTTCATAAAACAAACAGACATGAATTAACCATCGAAATTTTCAAGTTGGACTGCACCTTGCTGACATCATTTACTTATTGACTTTCATTTACTTATTTGTTGCATTTTTATACCTCCGGATAGCTGAAGCTTAATGTTGATAAGCATTACCACCACTATTGTTTTATTTATCATTTATTTATTTATTACATTTCTATACCGCCCAATAGCCGGAGCTCTCTGGGCGGTTATTGGCTCTCAGGGCAGTGTACAATTCATAATAAAATGCAATAAAAGCAAGCAAGCAACCCAAATATGACAGAAAGACAACAGTACATTAAATAATCTTTCTGAGAGAAGAAAAAAGAAAGGCCATTTTAGAGATTTGGCTCCCATTTGCCTCTTGTACATATGGACTTATAAGCTCTGTACCCAAATCAGAAATATACTAAGGCACAGACCTGCTGCAACTGGATTTTTATTATTTTATACCTCTTTCATAACTGTACAAGTTTATAATCTATGTTTGATGGAGGGAGGGATACATTTCGGTACGAATCTCCTAGAAAATGGTCTTTTAGCCAAACCTTTTCCTGTTTTTCTTCTATACATGCCGCCCATTGCTTACTATTCATGTTATTATTGTAGCTGGAAAAGCTTTCAATAAAATTCAAGATGCCGGGGCGGGGTGGGTGGGGATAAAAATGCCAAATGCTTAGATGAAAAGCGCCAGAAGGAAGAACTTTTGGAAGTCTGGGTGCCACCACTGAAAAGGCTCTATCTCGATTAGCAACTTCTTAACGCATGGAAAGGTTTGTACTAAGTAAAAGGAATCAAATCCAAAATGCCCTGAGCTAAGGCAGGTGGAACATTAATGCTTCAGCTTCTTCTAAAGAGGACATGACATTTGGAGGAACATCAGTTTTAACTCCAATCCTCTCTATAGCGATTGCATATATGGCTTTACCTCTGAGGTTAATAAACCCCACTATCACCACTGTAATTTCAGAGCAACCCTGGAGGCTTACACCAGAAGATGGAGTGATGACCACAGAGTGAAAGAGGATTTTCAAAAGGATGAGAGAAATGTCAATCAATGGCTATTAGTCAAAACGGCTAAATGGGAACTCCATGGACTAAGAGGTGGTATACCTCTGAATATAGATGCCAGGAGTTGTGAGCATCCCAGGGGTATCTGGGTGTCACAGCAAAAACACGCTGGAATAAATATTTTGATCCAGCAATGTGATTCTCATGTCAATTCTGTATATTCAACGCTTAATTCTCAATGCTTAAATGTGAAACATTTGCACTATTCAAGGATATCCAACGTAAGAACTACCCCCCAAAAAATTGTGTCCTGCAGATCAGGAAGGGACATTGGCTATAAAAAAAGAAGCGGTGTGGTGGCTAAAGTGTTGGACTGGAAGTTGGGAGATCCGGGTTCTAGTCCCCACTCGGCCATGGAAGCTCACTGGGTGATTTTGGGCCAGTCAAAGACTCTCAGCCCAACCTACCTCACAAGGTTGTTGTTGTGAGGATAAAATGGAGAGGAAGAGGAGGATTATGTATGCCACCTTGGGTTCCTTAAGGAGGAAAAAAGGTGGGATATAAATGTAATAAATAAATAAAATATATAAATAATACCTCACAGGGTTGTTGTTGTGAGGATAAAATGGAGAGGAGGAGGATTATGGGTTCCTTGGAGGAAAGAAAGCGGGATATAACTGAAATAAATAAATAAATAAATAAATGTCCTCATGAATGCAGATCTGAAGAACGTAAGAAGAGCCATGCTATGTTCCCCAACAGCTGGTGTATCTGGCTATCAGGACTAGCATCCATAGATAGCCTTCTCCAGGAATTTGTCTAATCCCCTTTTAAACCTGGCCCTTCTCCTCACATAGAAAATAGTACCTGACCCAGTGCAATGATTTGGGCCCAGGTCTATCCTGAACCTGCTATCCCAATCCTGGAGGGAAGTCAGGAATTTTATGAGGCTTGTGGAGGTTAGCCCTAAGTGGGCACGATCATTTAAAACTTGCCTTAAGGGCAGGATTGCCACACTGAACAACCAGAATCTCTTTACCAGAGTTGACTTAAAGTACCAGATATATGGCCACAAAAATACCATTACAACAACAACAACAAATCATCAGCTTGTGCGAACAACCCAGAGAGCTTTGGCAATAGAGCAGTACAGAAACGCAGTGCATAAGTAAGTATGCAGGGGGTTGGTCTCGATGGCCTTATAGGCCCCTTCCAATTCTACTATTCTATGATTCTATAGGTTATTTTGAGCTCTGCCGTTAATTGGAATACTGTACAGACCTCCCTTTTGAAAAGTATTGAGTCTCTGAAAGCTTCTCATGTATCACTCTCTAAAACAGCCATCCCAAACATGGCTGCCTGGGGGAGCATGGGAGTTGTAGTCTAACCTATCTGGAGGGTACCAGGTTTGAGGGAAGGTTACATCAGCTGGGATTGTTTAGCTTGGAGAAGAGGAGGTTGAGGGGAGACATGATAGAGGTGTACAAAATTATGCATGGTATGGAGAATATGGATAGGGAGACATATCGCAAGACCCTATGCGGCAGGGTCTTGCGATTTTCTGTTTTACTCTGTACAGCACCATGTACATTGATGGTGCTATATAAATAAATAAATAAATAAATAAATAAATAATAATAATAATAATTTTTTCTCCCTCTCTCAAAATACTAGAACCTGGGGTCATCCCATGAAACTGATTGGTGGGAGATTCAGGACAAATAAAAGGAAGGACTTCTTCACACAGTGCGGAGTTAAATTATGGAACTCACTACCACAAGATGTAGCGATTGCCACCCATTTGGATGGCTTTAAAAGGGGGTTGGATAAATTCCTGGAGGGAAAGGCTATCCATGGCTAGTAGCTCTGATGTTTGTGTGCAGATTAAGGACCTGAGCAGTCCCCCAATCCAGGCAGTGAGTAGCTTCAGACAGGATTAGCTCCGGCAAGGTTGCTGCAGCATCTGCCTTCAGACCTGGGAGCAAATCACCTTGAGTTCCTGCCTTGCTGCTATCAAAAGTTGCCGACACAGAATAGGATTGGACTTGAATTTAACCGAATGACAAGGGGAACGTGCAAAGTAAGGTTATGTCGCCGTGGGAGCTATTTCGAGATGCAAAGTAATTTTGGCTCATGGAGCATTCAAAAATATACACACTTGGGGTGGGGAATTCTTATGACCTCCACAAATGGGACCTTTGGACTTGAGCACAGCCCATAATCACTGGCGATAAAATCAAATTCCGTGCTAAGAAAAAGACAAAGTAGTGCTCCTATCATAGAATCATAGAATAGCAGAGTTGGAAGGGGCCTACAAGGCCATCGAGTCCAACCCCCTGTTCAATGCAGGAATCCACCCTAAAGCATCCCTGACAGAGGGTTGTCCAGCTGCCTCTTGAAGGCCTCTAGGGTGGGAAAGCCCACAACCTCCCTAGGTAAGTGATTCCATTGTCGTACTGCTCTAACAGTCAGGAAGTTTTTCCTGATGTCCAGCTGGAATCTGGTTTCCTTTAACTTGAGCCTGTTATTCCGTGTCCTGCACTCTGGGAGGATCGAGAAGAGATCCTGGCCCTCCTCTGTGTGACAACCTTTTAAGTATTTGAAGGGTGCTTTCATGTCTCCCCTCCATCTTCTCTTCTCCAGGCTAAACCTGCCCAGTTCTTTCAGTCTCTCTTCATAGGGCTTTGCTTCCAGGCCCCTGATCATCCCGGTTGCCCTTCTCTGAACACGCTCCAGCTTGTCTGCGTCCTTCTTGAATTGTGGAGCTCAGAAATGGACGCAATACTCTAGATGAGGCCTAACCAGGGCCGAATAGAGAGGAACCAGGACCTCACGTGATTTGGAAGCTATACTTCTATTAATGCAGCCCAAAATAGCATTTGCCTTTCTTGCAGCCATATTGCACTGTTGGCTCATATTCATATCCTTTCTGCTACTGGGGCCTAGGGATTCCAAACGTTTCCGAAAAATTTAGAATATGTGGGCAAGGAATACAGGGTAGCAGGGCCATGAAGGTGCGGAGCAGAAATACTGGGGTTGGGGTAATTTGGGGCAGGGCTGGGACGGGAGAGGAGGGCCAGGCAAGGGCCGTTGCCTGAGAAGTAGAATCTCTCCCCATTTCCCCTTTGACATGGGAACGTTCACATGATGCTCCTCCTTTTCATTTTTAAGGCACATAGCAACTTGCTTCGCTCTAGGTGGCCAAACCTGGGCAGATTTCACGCTTGCCCAGAATAAACGCAGCTCTATCCAACACACAGAGAGGCAACTCCCATCAAGGGAACAGAAGGGAAGAAAAACACACCAAAGCAATCGTCACCCTTTCGCTGACTCTTTCTGACTCTTTCCAGCGCATGAATTAACCCCCCCGGCCCCCCAAAAAGACACATTTCGCCCAGACACGAGAGCCCTTGAACCCCTAACCCTAATTCCGTATAACTGAGTTTATTCGCCAACACAGCTCTTTCAGGCTATTCTCCGCAGACACTGGGCTTGCTTCATCAACCTTTCCGCCTCTGCAAAAGCATGGGGGTCTCTAGCCATTACAGATGCTCATTTCAATGCGGCACCCCGGCGGTTTTCGATCTATGACGTCAGGAAGTCCTGGATTCCTTGGAAACTTCTTTACTAGAGCACAAAATTCCATCTACTAGTGACCTTCTCTGAAACGGATAACGGGGAGGGCAGGTGTCGGCCCACACGTGCTAGTTTCTAGGGCCCGTTCTCAGTTCACGTGGGACAGGACAGGCCACGGCTCATGGGAATGAGAGACCCTCCTTCAAACGCTCTCCCCAGAATCCTCTTCAATTCGTAGAGGCCCCTCAGTGGGAAAGTCAACGCAGGAAAAGTTCGCCAAGGGTCTGAAGCCTGAAAGCCGCCGTGCCCGAGTGCAAACCGGGGCCGGTTTCAGTCCCCGCCGAGCTGTCCCACCTAACCAAAACGTCTCTCGCCCAACCTTTCCACTGCTTTTTGAAACAAAGGCGCCATGTTTTCAGACGGGCCAGTCGCTTATGGGCTGCTACACGCTTGTTGATGGGAAGTTGCAGGACAGGAGGCAAGTCTCTGCGGCCGTCACCTGCCTGCCGGAACGAGCAGACTGGCTGTTGGAGCAAGTCCCGTCCGTCCCTCCTGCAAAGCAGCCAATGGCTACGGATCTATGACCCCTCCTCCCTGAACCCTTCCCCGCAAGCATTGCCTCTGAGAGGCCCAAACATTTCCCTCCAGGCACCGCAGGCAGAGCAGGGCTGGCCTGCAGCTCCGTGACTGACACCACAAGCCAGAGAGAGAGAGAATCTGCGGTTTGCGGCTGCAGCACGAGAAGAAGGGAGACGGGGTGGGAAAAAGAAGGAGGAACGGCTCCTGCATTTGTTTTGCTTCGGGCACATGCATTTGGCAATCCTGAGCTCTGATTCTCATGCACTGAACGACACAGCGGCTCAAAAGGCGGCCGAGAGGGCATGCAATATTCATACAAGCAAGGGCTCCCGCAAAAAGCGAAAGCAAAAAGAAAACACACACACACACACACACAAAAGAGAGGAAATAAAATTTAAAAATTGCATCGGCAGAAAGTATCCAACAGCAGGCAAAACTCCATCACTCCTGGAGGCAAGGCCACATTGCTGTCAGCCTACCTGAAGGGACCGAGAAGATCGTCCATGGCAGTGACAGGCTCTGGTAGGTGAAGCTCTTTCCCCCTGACCTTGCCACTCAGTGGCTTCCCCCACCACCACTGCCGGAAAAGGGGAGGCAAGACGGAAAAGGAAAAAGTCTGCAGATCCCCCCCCCTCCTCTAACTAATCAAAATGGAGGCCCATGCAGTCTGAGATAGACCTGGGAGAGCTTCCACTGAGCTTGTGCTATGACCTAAGCCTCGCACGCAGAACGCAGAAACTTCGCCCTCAGACTGACAGCACTGAGCATGTGCTGTGACCCCCCCTCCCTCCCTCCCTCGTCCACACGACGCAATCAATCTCGGCCCTGCCGTTTCCGTAAATAAAGCGCAGCCAACAGACACGGCGGGCTGCCGTCGCCGCTGCAGCAGCTTCAGCTTTGCCGTAGCAAGCTAGTGTGCGGGGAAGTGGGGCCTTCGCGAGGGAATCTGAGACAGGCAACGTTCAGGGGGAGAAAAGGAGGCAGGAAGGGAAAGCAGCAAGGAAGGAGAAACCAGGCAGTGTGTGATGCAGCATTTGCGTTTTTGTGTTTTCGCTGCCCTTCCTGGCTACGTCCCTACGTTGGAATAAACGCTGGCTGCAGGGAATATCACAAGGCGGTTGGGTTTTTTGCCCCCTTTCCAATTTCTCCATAAAGTAAAAGAAAAAGGCATTGCAAAACAGGCTTAGAACAATATACGGCATGGACGTTTGCAAGCGCTCGCCGGGGCCGAACGTCGCTTGCAGCATTTCGGAGCGCGGATAGATTTGACAGATCTCTCGGAGGCAACGGGCGGTTGAAGGGTTTGCACTTCTCACAAGCGTTTTCAACACACAGAAGACCCATCCCCGGCCACCTTCAAACACAGAGCCCTTTCGGTTTAAGCAAATCGCAAGCTGCTTTTTCGTCCTCCTGCTGTTTATCGCAGGTGAATTCGCACGTGACGTTAAACCATAATTCAGTGTTATGTGCACGAGAAGGAATGTGCCCAAATGAATCGTTGGGCTTGAACACACACACCCCTCCCAATTTTCCACACGGCCACGGGTGAGGTGGGTGGGGAAACAAAACCAGAATTTAGTTTCATTTTAGCAGGTGCCTGGCTTATCCTTTAAGGGATATTGTGGTTTTAAATAAACTTTAGCCAATTGTGGGGAAAACAGCAACAACCTAGCTTCAAAAGACGAGCTTGGGTTTGTGGTTTATTTAGCAAACTAAGAGTTTATTGTAAATTACAAATCCGGGTTTTCACATAACAGCGAGCCTGGAATCTACTAAAGCAAAACTGAAGCCTGTTTTATTTCTCCTACTGGATTCAAGGAATGAAAATCTGGAAGGGGAAAGCAGGGAGACTCATTCCTGCTTGTCCATACAGTGTAAAATTGTGGTTTTAGCATGACATACAAATGGGGCCACTGAGGAAAATGTTAATATAAGGTAGGAACAGTTTTAGATCAATGTACTCCGAATTTAGGAATAAACCTAGATTCGTATTAAAATAGGCTTAGTAATGGTTACATAACATTGCCAAAGACAGGAAGAGGAGGGCGCTTACGCCCAGGAACAAAGGAAAACATAAATGTCAACCTGTAGCCTGCTTCTAATCCCTCCAACCAGAGCTGATTCAAACTATTTTGCTCCCCATTCTGAAAATTCAGTGTCATGCAACAGAGGGACCATGTGTGCTTTAGGGATGGGAGAATCAGCCATTTTGAGCTCACCTGAATTTTCTAAGCTTGTTTCTGCTCACTCGTCCTGCTATTTGGGCACGTTCGAACAGGATAAGTGAGCATTTCAAATGGGAAGTGGACATTTTTCTTCCCCCACCCCCCACTGACTAATGCATAATAAAACTATATATTTTGGGGGAAATACTTTTTTTAAAGAAGTGTGCATTTAAAAAGTACACATATTTTAAAGCACTGTGTTTTTCAAAGCCGAACACAAATTCAGCAATTTGCTAACATTTCTCCGGGGTGTGTGTGTGTATGTGCGGGATTGTGAACGGGACATGTTTGGATGATCTGTTACCAGAAATGAAACCCGTGCATAGCCCTAGCGTGCTTTTGCCCTTTAGGAACCCCTAAACTACTTTTGTGCCAAGCGAGGAAGAAGGTGCTACAACCAGAAAAAAATGTGTGCATGGGGGGGGGAAGAGAGATGCGACACAATTCCCCCCCCCCCATCTGAGACTTTGTTGTCTCGATGGTCTGAAGTGGTGGAAGAGCTATGACACTCCCCCAAAGGGATTTTCTGGTTCAAATACTTAAAAGGTTGTCACACAGAGGAGGGCCAAGATCTCTTCTCGATCCTCCCAGAGTGCAGGACACAGAATAACGGGCTCAAGTTACAGGAAGCCAGATTCCAGCTGGACATCAGGAAAAACTTCCTGACTGTTAGAGCAGTACAACAATGGAATCAGTTACCTAGGGAGGTTGTGGGCTCTCCCACACTAGAGGCCTTCAAGAGGCAGCTGGACAACCATCTGCCAGGAATGCTTTAAGGTGGATTCCTGCATTGAGCAGGGGGTTGGACTCGATGGCCTTGTAGGCCCCTTCCAACTCTACTATTCTATAATTTAATAATTACTAAAGCCCCCGCCCTCCAATGCATATGCACAATTTAGGGCAACTAAATTCAAATCACAATAAAAACAACAATATCCACAATACGCAATAGGGGAGGCCACTCAAATAAAAACTCTTGTTGATTTTGAGCTGTATGAATTCTGCCAGCCTAAATAGCCACCTGTCCTGTGTACTGGGTTGAAAAGCTCCTTTTTTAGTACTGGTCTCAGCATTATTATTATTATTATTATTATTATATTTATTTGTATCCCACCTTTTGCCCAATACTGGGCCTGAAAGCGGCCTTACAAAATTTAAAACATACATTGTAAACCTAGGAAAAGAAATGTACAAAAATTAAAAATTAAAATAAAAAAACCACAATATTAAAACATTAAATGTTTAAAACACACAACAATTTTACAAGACCTTAACATAGATGGAGGACCAGATTATTCTCCAAAGGCCTGTCGGAACAAACAAGTTTTTGCCTACTTCCGAAAGCCCATCCAGGAGGGAGCCAGCCAGGCTTCCCTGGTAAGAGAGTTCCAGAGCACTGGAGCAGCCACCGAGAAGGCCTTGTCCCATGTTCCCACCAAGCGTGCCTGTGAAGAAGGTGGGACTGAAAGAAGGGCTTCTCCAGAAGATCTCAAAGCACGGGCAGGCTCATAAGAGAGAATACGGTCTTTCAGATAACCTGGACCCGAACCATATAGAGCTTTATAGGTCATAACCAGCACTTTGAATTGTGCCCGGAAACAGACTGGAAGCCGGTGGAGCTGTTTTAACAGGGGAGTTCTCTGCTCCCTGTAACCAGCCCCGGTCAACAGTCTGGCTGCAGCTCTTTGAACCAGCTGGAGTTTCCGAACACTCTTCAAAGGCAGCCCCACGTAGAGCACGTTACAGGAATCCAATCGGGATGTAACTAAGGCATGTGTCACTGTGGCCAGGTCCGACATCTCTAGGAACGGGTGCAGCTGGCGCACTAGCTTTAACTGTGCAAATGCACTCCTGGCCACCGCTGAAACCTGGGCATCCAGGCTCAGGGCTGAATCCAGAAGTACATCCAAGCTGCGGACCTGTGTCTTCAGGCAGAGCGTAACCCCATCCAACACAAGCTGAATCCCTATTCCCTGATCTGCCTTTCGACTGACCAGGAGCACCTCTGTCTTTTCTGGATTAAGCTTCAATTTGTTTGCCCTCATCCAATCCATTGCTGCCAACAGACACTGGTCTAGCACAGAAACCGCTTCCTTGGAATTGGGTGGAAAGGAGTAGTAGAGTTGGGTGTCATCCACATACTGGTGGAACGGCACCCTACAACTCTGGATAATCTCTCCCAACTGTTTCATGTATATGTTAATTCTTCATCTGAATGAAGAATTCTGCCGTCTCTGCCAAGGTTCGTTCACCACCCTGACGTTCCGTTATAAGAAACGCGCTACTTCGCATACACCCCAGAGTGTGGGTTTCTATTAAACACCTGCCTGCTGCACCACAGGAATTGCCACTGTGCCTGGCTGAGCTCAAAACGTGAGTTCTCCTGTTTTCAACCACTAATGCAGGCAAACCGAAGAACAGAGGGGATAATTTCTCACTCGTGCTTCCTACTGCGATATGCAGACCCACAGCAACCACTGACAATAGAAGGTGGTGAGAGGTGGGGGGAAATTAAGGATTTTAAATGTTTTTTGTTTTCTTTGTTTTTTTACAAAAAGGGATCTCAGAGAAGGAAGGAATCCCTAGCGCCGAAAAGCCTCGGTCTTCTCTGGCTATTGCTAGCAAAGGAATCCTGACTCTTAGGTCTGCGCGCTTGCGTGGGCGTGCATGTGCGCGCACGCCGCTGATCCAGTCCCCGGGACCAAAAGGCTGCTTAAAAAATGAAGCGTGCGCGGTTGCTCTACAAGAAGGAGCCCTTTGCCATCATCTGTTCCACAGATTTCTGTCTCCGAAATGGCAGTGCCATCGAAGGGCCTTCCAAAAGACACAAATCACTTTGAGAACGAGAGGATTAGCAATACGGCTGCCCTGATGTTCCCTCGCCCTTAACAAACTGCGCTCAGCAGATTTTTAAAGTGGAGATAAATAAAGGCCCAAACCTGTTCCTTTTTATGCTGGGGGCTCTCTTAAGAGAGCAGAGTACTCATCAATAACACCTTTACCATGGCAGGGAGGGGGGGATTTGCTTGTTTGTGAAGCATTAGCAGCAAACCAGGTACGTTATTACAGAACAGACCCCTGTCCGCACACCAGCAGGGATTTTAGTGCACCATAAAGAAGAAATGAGAATTTGGCTGCCTGAGATGTTGCTGTGGCTAATTCCCTGTAAATAAGAAGAATCCTTTGTAGCTGGGATTTTCAACACACTGAGCTGTCTCTCTCCTAGGCGGCAGTTAGCAGAAGTCCAGACCAGTTGAGACAGCCACACAGCTCAGTAATGGTTCATGGCTTGTAGGTGGAAGGCTCCACTTTCTATCTCAACATGTCCACTTAGAAGTCAACAGGAGTGCAAATACACGGTATTGGGCCAGCTGGATCACTGGTCCACCTCCTTATAACGCATGGCAAATTGTTTTTGAGTATTAGCTGGGAGCCTTGGTGTGTGTCTGCATTTTTATTATTGGAAGGAGGAGACCAGGGTATGTGTGATTGGGTTAAAAATGAGCAAACATTAATGAAAAAGAACCAGAATCCCACTTAAGTAGGTAAAATTGCATGCCATCCACCATGCCTGCAGGAGAGCAGCAAAGAATTAACACAGAGAACCGCACCTCTCCTTTGCTCCCCACCACATGCTAAGAACTCTTTATTGGTAGATGCAAAGCAAACAACTTACCTTGTCTCTGGATTGTAGCCCAGTATGTAGAAAAAGGAATCCACGCGAGCTTTGAACTCTCTAGCAGCAAAGATGTCAGAGAAATGGGAGATATTACACTTCCCCCTGCATGGAAGAGGAGGGGAAAAAGAGGTATTAAGTTGGGTTCTCTAGGAGGAGGATGGCTTTCTTAATTTAAGATACCACAGGAATTTGTTCACAGTCTTTCTGATCAGTCAGGATCTCTGTTGGCACAAGCAAGATTATCTGATGAAGTTCTCATCCAAATCCTAGTAGACCACATCATAGAGTTGGGACCTTGCACTAACAGAGAAACTCACCATAAACATCTTCAGGTACAAAGGTGCCAAGTTGAAATGGACACTTTGTATGGACACTTCACACAGCGCATAGTTAAATTATGGAACTCACTACCACAAGATGGAGAGATGGCCAACAATCTGGATGGCTTTAAAAGGGGGTTGGAGAAATTCCTGCAGGCGAAGGCTATCAATGGTTACTAGCCCTGATGGTTGTGTGCTACCTCCAGTAGTCGAGGCAGTAAGCCTGCGTGCACCAGTTGCTGGGGAACATGGGTGGGGGGGGTGCTGTTGCACCGTGTGCTGCTTGTTCATCCCTGGCCGATGGCTGGTTGGCCACTGTGTGAACAAGATGGACGAGATGGACCCTCGGTCTGATCCAGCAGGGGACTTCTTATGTTATGTTCTTAATATGGCATCCATTTATTAAATTTGCTGATATTGAGACAAATACACAACAACCTCTTAAGACATACAGACCTGCTGTTGCTTTTAAAAGAAAAATGGACTACGCATGCAAATTAATGCCTTCACCAGAAAAAAAAAAAGAGAGAGAGCTTGGCCCTCTTCATGCTGATCAGGTTAATTGGATTTGCAGAAGAGTTTGCAAGCGCTCAAAGAATAGACACTCCAGGAACACAGGTTAAGTTGTGGGGGAAGGGAAAGACAATGCAAAGCAATTTGAGCACATGTATATGGGTGGCATTTTACTGCTACTACCGATAAACTCCTCACCTAACTGACTCTACAACCTAGCGTACCCTTGCAACAATACTTGTCGTGTGTGAGTGCAGCAGCAACTGACCACGGCAATGGAGTAGTATTTATCTATTTATTATATTTATCTCCCGCCTTTTTTCCTCCAAGGAACCCAAGGTAGCATACATAATCCTCCTCCTCCTCCTCTCCATTTTATCCTCACTACAACAACCCTGTGAAGTAGGCTGGGCTGAGAGTCTGTGACAGGTCCAAAGTCACCCAGAGGTTTTCCATGGCCGAGTGGGGACTAGAAACCGGATCTCCCGACTCCCAGTCTGACACTCTAACCACTACACCACACTGGCTCTCCTATATATTATTTTTAATGCTTAGGAAGCTACATGAGCTCCACTGAAATTCATGTTCATTTCCACTGAAATGAAAAGAGGCTACCATCCAGGATAGATAAGAGAAACCTCCATGTTCAGTAGCAGTATGCTGTTAAGAAGCAACAAAAGGACATGTTCCCTTCACGTCCTGTTTATGGATTTCCCATTGGGACATCTAGTTGAGTCTGATCCAGTAGAGCTGTTTTTAAGAGGCAATGGAGTGACTAAGACAGCCTTCTCCAACCATATCATGAAATAAGGAGTGGTTTTTAAGTATGTAGCATGAGGCTGTATATTCATGCAATGTTTAAATTTTTTGGTAAATGAATTCCATTCATCCATTCACATCCTCTTCCAGAGGTTTCTGTAAGATCATGGGGCATTTTTTCTAGCTATAAGATATTATCACAGCTGCTTGGTTTTGCAGTTCCCAAAACGGTGAATTTGTGTCTGCAGAGATCACAATCCCATTGTGCCTTTGCAAATCTATGTACACAGAATCAACTCCCTTACCTCTTATGTGCTAAGTTTCAAAAAATTCAATGAATAGAGTGCACTTTTGGGGGGGGGGAAGTCACATGATTAAACCGAGTCTTTCTGAGTAGTGATTTAAATTGATTTAAATCAAATCCACCCTGGGTGGTACTAAGTTCCTACTACTGCAACATTACAGCAGATAAATAAAACAGCACAAGAATGCAATAAAAAAAGAAAGAAAGAAATCAAATTGAGCCGAATGGATAAAAAAAACACCATAAAGACGATTTGTATTACATGCGGAAATGAACCTACTTTGCATTCAGAAGGGTTCAGCTCAGACAACACATTAGTCAACACAGTGTGAAAACTCCACTCAATGGTTGAGTTTTTAGGGGGTGCTTCCCACGCAACACGTTCTAACTCCACCGCTGTGTGACTGTGGGCTACCGTGTAGTTGAGTAAATTCCATTGTGACGTTTGATCTTTTCCCTATAGCTTTTAAATATTGAGTTTGTTCTGACTCTATACTGTTAGCTTCTCCCTACCCGGTGCCTGTTTACCCTACCCTGTGCCTGTTTGCATTCTCTTTCCCTCCTTATTGTTTACCACAACTTTATTAGATTGTAAGCCTATGCGGCAGGGTCTTGCGATTTACTGTGTAATCTGTACAGCACCATGTACATTGATGGTGCTATATAAATAAATAATAATAATAATAATAATAATAATAATAATAATAATAATAGCCAGTGGGAAAAGTCAACTCAACGCAACAGAAAACTCCACACAACGGTTGTGCAGGAACTCCCCTCGGCACAGCGTGGATATTCTGCGTGGAGCGTTCTCCCAAAAAAACACCTCCACTGTGGGGTGGAGTTTTCCCGCCAGGCAACACGTTTCTCAACGGTGGCGTAAAAACTCCATCGTGGAGTTCTAAAACCAGAAACGCGTTGTCTGAACTGAGCCAAGGTCTCAGGTTCAATTGCCAGCTCCTCCAGAAAGAAATCCTGCCTGAAACCCCCGGAGACCCATCACTGCCAATCAGTGTCGACAATACTGGGCTAGATGCTAGAAATCAAAAGAGAATCGTTCGTTTCTCCATCATGCCAATTGCAGATGGGAAAGCGGACTTCCTGGAGACGTAAAAAACAAAACACTCTGGTATTCTGGAAGAGATTACAGCACACTAGCAGAATTTTCCAGGTTTATCTCATCATCACCGACAACAACAGCCGTGTAATAAGTCAACTCAAAAGGACTGCTTCTCTCCTCCACAGCAAAGGTTACCGCTGACTCGACTCGAAGGAAATAGCCCCCGCAAAGTGGCTTTGAAACATGGAAAATGTCTCCAGGTGGCTTTACTTAAAACACCATCTGAGTATTATCGGCAAGGAGATAATTCAGTTCACGTTTTGACAACGTCCACATGCTCTTTCTGCAAGGCTCAAAATGAGATGCATGATGCCAGCGGCTTCCGCCCCCCAACACACACATTTGAATTCACCGCAAGCAATGACTTCTTCCCCAAAGACTAACGGTTAGCTCTTCACTTTCTAAATCAACCAAGGGGAGAAAGAAGGATGGATCAACTCTCCCTGGGTGTGGGGTACACACACACACAAGGTAGTGGTGGAGGAAGGCAAGAAGAAAGCCAGAGTTCCTAGTCCTCATGGTTCCCAGGACAAAATTCTATGATTTCTTCCTGGCACCTCCTTTCCAGACTGGATCTGTGGGGACCCGTTGATGCAGATATGCCCACGCGGCTATTATTTTTCATGGGTTTCCAAACCGTCTTCATGGGCAAGGCACTCTTCTAAATAGAGCACACTGCAACAGCTTAATCCAGAGGTCCTTTTATCACCATGCTGCGTGCAACGTTATCACCACCACACTTAAGATACTAAGTGTTTACAGGGATATATAAAGAAAGCGGGCAGAGGGAGGAATGCCACAGATCGCAATCTAGAAAGCACCAATTCCTGAACACAGCAAATATAGGCCAGATAAACAAGCCTTTTTCTTTTTTTTTTACCTATAGTAAGTAACTAAATTATGGCATGTGACAAAAAAACAGAAGAGAGACTGTAGTGATATCCATGACGGGAATATTATTACTACTATTGTTATTATTTTAAGGTAGAGTGAGATCAGCACTGCTTTGTTAGCATTCTTGGTTAACATCTGGGGAGCTTTTAAGGAACTTGCCTTGGCAATGGGCTCTTAACAACTTACCTGAGGGCAGCAGCATGATAGGTGTCGACGTAGTCCGAAATGAAAAGCTCTCGGTTCTTGATCACCGGGTCTGTAATAACCAACTCACGGCCAGAATCTGAAGGAAGGAAACCACACATTTAGCGGCAACATTGCAGAAGCATCTACCACCTCAAGAGGCAAATGCAACCAAATCAGAGGACTAGGGTGCAACCCCAGGCATGTTTAGACAGAAAAAAAAGTCCTACCACTTCCAGCTTGGAGTTAAAGGACTTTTCTCCCTGTCTAGACATGCATCGGCTTCCACCCTTTGACATGCGCAGAGCCACCTAGATTTTAAGCACATATTTTGGGGAGGAGGCGTTCCTTCTGATAGGAAGGAAGGAAAGGAACCTCTCGTGCAAGCACTGAGTCAATACTGACGCTTTTGCTGACGTTTTCTTGGCAGGCCTTATAGCGGGGTGGTTTGCCGTTGCCTTCCCAGGCCATGATTGCCTTTCCCCCAGCTAACTGGGTACTCATTTTACCGACCCCGGGAGGATGGAAGGCTGAGTAGACCCGAGCCGGCTGCCTGAAACCAGCTTCCGCTGGGATCGAACTCAGGCCGTGGGGAGAGTTTCAGCTGCAGAAACTGCTGCTTTACCGCTCTACGCCACACGAAGCGAACCCTTCTGATAGCCTGGCCCCAAACCGTTTAGGCCTTTGAATGTTAATACCAGCACTTTGAATCATGCCTGGAAACCTGAGGCATTGCAGATGGAGGCTTCCACAGTTAAGAAAGACTCCTGTCTCTTTCCACAGCTTCCTCTCTTGTTTATTTCCACATGTCCCCGACAATCTTAAGGCACAGGGTGCTCTTGGCATTGCGAAGACTGAACAAGTCAGTGCTCGCATGGAAGGCAGCCTGGGAACCCAACGTAAGTGGCTCTGAGCTTTCTGCAGGAATAGCCGGGTATCAGTGTAGGGAGCAAACTAAGAGAAGAGAACGTCTCAGAGAGCAAAGCGTGCTACCCGTGTTTCTAGAGTCTGGCTTACCATTTTCGTTGTGTCGGTCCTGGACTAAGTGTTGGTAGACCGAATCTGGAACTTCAGACTGGCGGTAGTACCACTTGACGTTCATGAGGAGGTGGTCCCGCTTGCTCTGAAAGGGGACAAAGAAAGAGTGTTCGCGATGGACCGTGGACTCAAATGAGTTTGCCAGCGCATTCTCTAAGGCAAACGTGGGAATGAGCTACAAGAAATATCGGGACGTTTCCCCACATCTGGACAGGGAAATCAGAAGGCTGAGCTGCTAAGACAGGGGCATCATCTCTCTCAGGAGACATCATCTCTCTCAGGAGGAGCAGTGTCATGAGCAGGAAAGATTCATCGACCTGCACGCACAGTCAGTGTTTCCAGGTGCTGTCCTGAGCGCTGGTGCTAAAAACAACAACCTTAACTCGCCCTGTCCAGGTTCCACTTTTGCTTAGGTGTCATATGGCCGAAAAAAGTCTTGCGCTGGGCGAATCATTTTCTCGATAGGTTTAGGAAGGGCTTGGGGGGGGGTGAAATTCCACGTGGACAGATTTCAGCATGAAGGAATTTGAGAGCTGGCATCGAAATGGCACTAACAGCCTGCGTACCGTTGTTAAATATTTATCTCAGATATTTTCTAGACCTGTGCAAAGGGGCCCTTTGGCGACAACATTCTTACTTATCACAAGCCTTGGCATGGTGTTTTGATTCCAGCCTTTGAAAGTTC
This sequence comes from Elgaria multicarinata webbii, assembly GCF_023053635.1. Taxonomy (NCBI): domain Eukaryota; kingdom Metazoa; phylum Chordata; class Lepidosauria; order Squamata; family Anguidae; genus Elgaria; species Elgaria multicarinata. The sequence continues at coordinate 15,183,322 of NC_086190.1, forward strand.
CTTAGACTGACTGATTTTTATTTAAAATAGTTTCTAGGCTGCGTTTAAGGGTGGAACCCTCCCATTAAGGTCCACGTCACCCCACAAAAAAAAAAAACAGACACCCAAACCACCAGATTAGCCAAGTGTCCTGGGGTACCTTGAGACTTAGGCCATGGCTAGACCAGGCCGATATCCCAGGATCAAATGACACACAGGGATCCCAAGGGCAGGCAGGGCAAGCCCTATGAAGAGAGACTGAAAGAACTGGGCATGTTTAGCCTGCAGAAGAGAAGATTGAGGGGAGACATGAGAGCACTCTTCAAATACTTGAAAGGTTGTCACAAAGAGGAGGGCCAGGATCTCTTCTCGATCCTCCCAGAGTGCAGGACACGGAATAACGGGCTCAAGTTAAAGGAAGCCAGATTCCGGCTGGACATTAGGAAAAACATCCTGACTGTTAGAGCAGTACGACAATGGAATCAGTTACCTAGGGAGGTGGTGGGCTCTCCCACACCAGAGGCATTCAAGAGGCAGCTGGACTACCCTTTGTCAGGGATGCTTTAGGGTGGATTCCTGCATTGAGCAGGGGGTTGGACTCGATGGCCTTGTAGGCCCCTTCCAACTCTGCTATTCTATGATTCTATGACCCCCTCCATTTGCCTGGGATAAGCCGTAGGTCTAACTAAGGCCTAAGACATTTCAGCATGGGGTAAGCTTTCATTTGTGACCTACAGCCCCCTTTATCAGAGTAGAAACCCAAGTACTTGCTAGTGCTTGCATAATCAGTAAACAGAGTAAGATTAGACAAATCTATCCATAGCACAATATTCAGACGATTAAAAAAAATGGTAGCAGTCCCAACAGTTCTAGGAAAAACAGCCGTAAGGCGGAAATAACACCTGTCTTCATGAGATCAGAAATGCCGCCACCGTTCACTTAAGGACAGAGGCATATTTTTCAGCCACAATCATAAGTACTCAAAGCACTGTCTCCTCCTTGGGTCAGCATGCTGGGTCTGCTTTACTTGGGCTGCTCCACGCCTTCTAATTTAACACGAAGCCATAAAGAATACGCGGGTGGAAATCTACCAGGAACCAGGTCTCTCCACGGCTCTAGAATCCGTGGAGCCTAATGCATTTAAAGCAACAGTATTTATGAATTCTTTAGTCGTAATGTTCTTGCTGCACTTCCAACCATGAGGGTATTTTCCCCTCCCTCTATCATCACCTTGGCTTAGCAAATCCACAGACGGCGAAGGTCTTGGGTGAAACCAAGCGCAATATCTGAAAACAACCAGCCGGTGGCAGCATTGTGTCAGGGGAAAAATAAATAAATAAAGCCTTCTAAGAGACTGATTTGAGCACAGGGGCCCAAGCTTCAGGAATCAGCATTTCAAAGGTTTAGGCAAAAACAATGTACTGCCGTCAAAGCAGAGTTTTGGGGTGGGGCTGCAGCTCAGTGTCAGGGCACCTGTTTTGTATGCAGAAGGTTCCAGGTTCAGTTCCAGTTAAAAGGCTACTGAGACACGGGAGAGCAAAGATAGGCTGAGCTAAAAGGAGCGATACTCCAATTTACTGGGAGGAGCAGAACACATGTTTTGCATGCTGAAAATCTCCAGCCTTTGACCCCCAAATCTCCAGCTGGAAGGGCTGCAGGCAGCAGAGTTGGGGGAGACTCTGCGTTAGGCCTGGCATCAATGGTGCAGAGACAGTAAGCAGTGTCATGAGTTCAGTGCGGGTAAGACAAGAGAGCACTCTTCAAATACTTGAAAGGTTGTCACACAGAGGAGGGCCAGGATCTCTTCTCGACCCTCCCAGAGTGCAGGACACGGAATAACAGGCTCAAGTGACAGGAAGCCAGATTCCAGCTGGACATCAGGAAAAACCTCCTGACGGTTAGAGCAGTACGGCAATGGAACCAGTTACCTAGGGAGGTTGTGGCCTCTCCCACACTGGAGGCCTTCAAGAGGCAGCTGGACAACCACCTGTCAGGGATGCTTTAGGGTGGATTCCTGCATTGAGCAGGGGGTTGGACTCGATGGCCTTGTAGGCCCCTTCCAACTCTGCTGTTCTATGATTCTATGAAATATCGCAGGCATTGCATCCAGGTCGTGGCAAGTTCAATCCTCACGGGTGGGGGGTAGGGGTTAGGGCTGGAGTGGGTTCAAGTCCCCACTTGGCCATAAAGGTGTCTTTGGGCCGGTCCATGACTCTCAGGCTAACCTACCTCACAGGGTGGTTGTGGGGATAAGATAGAGAAGGAGAGGAGGACCATGTACGCCGCCTTGTGCTCCTTGAAGGAAAGGCAGGAGATAAATGTAAGAAATAAAAATACGTGTGCTGGTGCTCTAAGCCAAATGTTAGAACGGAGACTACCCGCAACCCGGCTTATGTCTGGAACCACCTTAAGACAGAGCTCTCAAAGGATCAGGGTGGGTTGGAGTGATCAAGTGATGCCCTCTTGAATGCTTCCCCCTTCATCTCCCCAATGAAGGGTCCTTGTCCTTCAACTGGCAGGAGCAGCAGCAGCCATTCTGGCACATGGTACAGAGAGCAATGAGAGGGGTAACAGGGCCATTCTACCAGCCATGCCGGAAGGGTACTTTCCCCCTTTACCCTCCCAATCCCTTTTTCCTTGTGTCTCGAAGCTTCTTAGGTGGTAAGCCTGCAAGCAGGGTGCTCTCGATTCACTGACTGCATGGGAGGCATTTTGGCCGAGGAGCGGGATAAAATGAATATCAATAAATTCAATGCAGCTACGAAGTGATAGCTGGAGGTCACACAACTAAATAAATCTATGACGACTCAGCAGGCCTATTTCCCTGACATATATACATATCCTCAGCCACACACTGGGAACGCACCCAGAACCCCTGGCAATATCACCAAAGGTGGCAAGGCGGTCTCAAAGTTTGCATGGGGAAGCCGGCCATGCCAGAAACCGCATGGAAAGCCTGGATATCATGTGCTGCTTTTGGCACCTCAAGCGTTGTCTCAGCGGCATTGGAGTCTGCCCAACATCAAACACCCAAGAAGAGGAGGGAAGGAAAAACCAGAGGGCAAAGGAGAAATACACCTAGATCTTATAAGTTACCAATGTCACTGGCTTACCAAGCTTCTATTTTTATACTCCGCCTCTAATGAAAAGTATGGTGGACGGCTGCCGGTCTTGCCCGAAGAGCCCCGGATAGCAACCACATCATTTCGGCAGGTTGTGTACCCAAAAGGGATGATTTATGTATTTATTCGTTTGATTTATACCCCGCCTGCCACCAAGTAAAAGGTGCTCAAGGTGGCTAACAATCAACCGAAGAAGCAAAGCGAACCACCACCACTTTTTATAAAACTCCGGCTATTGGGCAGTATAGAAATGTAATTAATAAATAATAAATAAATAAATAAATAAAAACTGGGTTTAATCTTATTTCTTATGTGGTTACTAAGGAACATGGATAGTGGCCTCCAGCCACACATGGTGATCTTTGGAACACGACTTTTATTTCAATGGTGGAAGATTTTTTTTATTTATTTATTTTGCTACTGTAAACTTTGTTTTGTCCATTCTATCCATATCTTTGGGTGGGGGAAGGAGAGGGAACTGTTGTTTATTTGTATCGTTTCACCTAAAATAATAAAATACAATTTAAAAAAAATTAAAAAGGTGGCTAACAATCATAAAAACATTTTTTTTAAAAAAAAAACCGCACTTCCGGCATTAAAAATAATAATAAAATGAAATACATTAAAAACACATCGAAAATTACAGAATAAAAACAGCACTCAGCGCCAGGCTGTCTTATACACCAAAGGTCTGTTTGAACACAAACGTCATTGTCTGCCAGTGGAAGGACAACAGAGAGGGAGCCAACCCAGCCTCCCTGGGCAGGGAGTTCCACAGGTTGGGAGCAGCCACCGAGAAGGCCCTTTCTCACACTGCCACCAAACGGAGCTCTGAAGGCAATGGTACTGAAAGAAAGGCCTTAAAGCTCAAGTAGCTTAAACAAGTTGGCGATAACAATTGCTCCTGGTGCTCTAAACCAGAGTCCTTCAAAACATCCCTTCCCATGCAGGCCTCCGCAACACGTGAATCCCCACAACTTCAAGACAACTATATGGAAGCACTCCAATCAAGTCCTGTCAATTCAAAACACACTACATATTTACCAGGGCTGTCACCCAGGTTATAGCAATCTTTGTGGATTAAGGGTACGCTTTTCGGGAAATGGATTAACAATGCATTAGACACAACCGCTTTGAAGGGGGAAACTTTCTTCTTCAATGATGCACGGATGTGTTGCAGCTTTATTTATTACAATTGCATCCAGTGTTTCCTCCAAGGAGTGCAGGGCAGCAAACTTGCATTTCCTCCCAAATCCCATGTTACCCCACAACTAGGGTGACCATATATGAAAATGAGGACAGGGCTCTTGTATCTTTAACAGTTGTATAGAAAAGGGGGTTTCAGCAGGTGTCGTTTGTATGCATGGAGCTCCTGGTGAAATTCCCTCTTCATCACAAAGCTGCAGGAGCTCTGTCCTAGAGTGACCAGATACAAAAGAGAGCAGGGCTCCTGCAGCTTTAACTGCTGTGACGGAAGAGGGGATTTCACCAGGTGCTGCGTGCATACAAATGACACCTGCTGAAAACTCCTTTTCTATACAATATAAAGATACAGGAGCCCTGTCTTCCTTTCCACAGGGTCACCCTACTTCCACAAGGAAGACCGTGGCTGGCACAAGAGTGGGTATTTGAATCTCAGCCTCCTTGGTCCTAGTCCGAACCTCTAAGCCAAGGGGTAGGCAACTTTTGGGGGCCACGGGCACATTTCGCAATTTCATAAACAGTCATGGGCGCCACCACAAAATGGCTGCCATGGGAGGCGTGGCAAAGAACAATAACCTGCCCCAAATGACAGGGCAGAGGTTGGGTCTGAGCCCCAACACACTAAAACAACTCCTGCGATCCCACAGTTTTCAGCACCTACAGAAATCTATTCCACAGCAATCCCAGCTGCTGGTAAGAAAACGTGTTAATTTTCTTTCCAGCATCTGGAACTGCTGTGAGATAGGAGCAAGGCACTTTGGTGAATGCCAAGAAAGGTATCCAGGTGCGTATAGGGGCCTGTGGGCACCATGTTCCCTAGTCATGCTCTAACCACTACACCACACTGCCCCGCTCTGACAAGAGGGAGACAAGGAGGAGGAGGAATGTCTCTTCTAAGATGGCAGCTTGTGACCAGAGTTCTTCCAGGTGCAGATATCAAAAGATACTATTTTAAAACATACTACCAGATGAATTAGGAGCACAACGTTTGTCAAAAATACTTTTAGTTGATTATTCTAGCCGACTAATCCATGCAACGTTGCAGCCACGATGTTTACAGATCTCTCTGCTAAACAGCCTCGGATAGGATGTGTGTGAAGTTCTGTAAGATAAATACAGCACATTCCAAGACATGCGGGCTCTCGCCAGCCATTTTTCAAGAGGAGGCGGTAGGAAGGAAGGAGCTGTTCTTCCCCACAAGCAAATCCCTTGTTTGATGTAAAGCCTAGATCCGACTGTTCGCCCACCTGCCTCCTCGCGGCGTGCCCATCTAACTTCCTTACATCATTTCCGAAAACAAAACAGGCTGGCAGCAGAAGCAAGACAAAAACAGCTGGAATTCAGGGGTCTGGAATAAGATTAGAACGGCAGCCTGGGGAGAGAGGGAAGGAGGGTGCCCTTTCCTTCAAGACCGCTTAGCCACAAGTTCATTTCGGCAGCGTTTTTTATCAAATCAGAAGCCGGGGATATCCGGCTTCCCTCGGAGCGCCTGCGGCAGACCAAACGCAGAAGACACCGAGCCAGCGGAATCTCTGTACACCTTGGACAATACCTGCTGATGCTCATCTTTACACCTGCGGGGCCTTTCCATCCACGCGCTCGCTGCTTGCTCGCATTCTGCCAGGGCTTTCATCCATCGCTAAGACCCCCAACCTCTGGAGTTTGTGGGTCTGCAACTTGTACTTCCGCTGTCGGTTTCGCTCAGCTCATCTGCTGCGAGGCAGAAACCTGGGAGACGGATCAGTGCCGCTGCAAACACTGGTGCGGGGTGTGTGTGTGTCATCAGACCTGCCCCCTGCAACCTTTCCCCTCCCCACGGCCGCGTTTGAAGACATTGAACTGGCACACTTCAGGGTGCCAAACAAGAAGAGAGAGCAAATAACTTTTGGGAGCAGCAGAGGTTTAAACCAAGAACGCGGTCTTACCCCACAACCTCTCTGCCTTCTGAGATACCATAAGGAATGGCCCACCCACTTTCAAATGTATCTTCAAAGCCATAAGGGCTAGGAACTTGGTCGTTACTTTCAGAGTGAAAGCGGAATTCTGTGACTCCTCCCATATCCGTCCCTTTTCCTGCACTCCCACAGAATTGTGATGTGGGCACTAACTTAAATATTTTCCTGTTTTTCTTTGCTTTTCTCTGAGACAAGCATCACTACAACCAAAGCGTGAGTCCTTCTGCTTGAGAAGTGGGATCAAGTCCAGGACCTATTTGGTGGTGGGAACAGGTATGAGAATCGGGGCCAAAAAATCATAGCATCATAGAATAGTAGAGTTAGAAAGGGCCTATAAGTCCATCAAGTCCAACCCCTGCCAAATGCAGCAATCCACTCTAAAACATCCCTGACAGATGGTTGTCCAGCTGCCTCTTGAAGGCCTCTAGTGTGGGAGAGCCCACAACCTCCCTAGGTAACTGGTTCCATTGTCGTACTGCTCTAACAGTCAGGAAGTTTTTCCTGATGTCTAGCCAGAATCTGGCTTCCTGTCACTTGAGCCCTTTATTCCGCGTCCTGCACTCTGGGAGGATCAAGAAGAGATCCTGGCCCTCCTCTGTGTGACAACCTTTTAAGTATTTGAAGAGGGCTATCATGTCTCCCCTCAATCTTCTCTTCTCTAGGCTAAACATACCCAGTTCTTTCAGTCTCTCTTCATAGGGCTTTGTTTCCAGACCCCTGATCATCCTGGTTGCCCTCCTCTGAACACGCTCCAGCTTGTCTGCATCCTTCTTGAAGTGTGGAGCCCAGAACTGGACGCAATACTCTAGATGAGGCCTAACCAGGGCCGAATCGAGAGGAACCAGAACCTCACGCGATTTTGAAGCTATACTTCTATTAATGCAGCCCCAAATAGCATTTGCCTTTCTTGCAGCCTTATCGCACTGTTGGCTCCTGTTCAGCTTGTGATCTACAACAATTCCAAGACCCTTCTCGCTCGTAGTATTGCTGAGCCGAGTATCCCCCATCTTGTAACTGGTTTCGACTTCCTAGATGTAGAACTTGGCATTTCTCCCTATTCAATTTCATCCTGTTGTTTTCAGCCCAGCACTCCAGCCTATTGAGATCACTTTGAAGTTTGTTTCTGTCTTCCAAGGTATTAGCTATCAAAATGAAGCCATTCTGCTTCCTTCACGGTTTCAGGTGGGGAGATTCCAGGGCCAGTCTCTCTGCAGAACAAGCACGGAGGGAAAGGATTTGACCTAACAATCTACCAGGAGCAGCAGCTTGAAATTTACAGACCCCACCACCCCAAGCCTCAAAAACAGAGGGCTCAGCATTTGTTCCACTGTTCTGCCTTTGGTGTTTAACATCAACATGGCAGGAGCCTTTTAAAAAAAAACCACCCACACCCCACCCACACACAGAAGAACAGCAAACAAAAAAACGCCTTTGCTGTTTACAACAGAAGCGCAAAATAACCAGTTACATTTAAATCCCCCGACAGATGATGCAACTGAAAAATGTGCTGACGCATTAATTTGCCACAATCTGCTCTCGGCTGATATCAGAAAGCATTTCTCTAGCAAATCACAGCTCCCCTTTAAGGTATCATGTCCCAGTGATTGCTTCTTTTGTGTCCAATTAATTTAAAAGGCTTAACCATGAAAACCAGGCTGAGTTTCTTCCTTGGGCACAGCGGCACTGCTTGGGGGTCGCACGAGAAGCACGTGGAACTCAGCCCCTTGCAGAAAGGATCAGCATCTTATAATAGATTGTGCCTTAACGGAACTGCTGTGCGGAGAATTACGAAGATGGGCGATACCGGGTGTGGGTGGGTGTCACCCTGTGCCACAAGGTACGCCCTTTCACTCACACACATCCACACACAAATGTAAACTTATGGACAGATAGGTAAACAGAAAGCATACATCAACCTAGGGGGCAGTTTCCAACGGCTGCTGGAAAGGACAAGAAGTTGGTTTCTCCTACCCACTGCTTCACCATGTGTCGCAGTGTGTGGAACCTGGTTGCCACCTCCTCACCCTCAACAGAGCAGCTTCACCTGGGAACCGAGGAGGTAGCAGCCAGGTTCCACACACAGCCAGAAGCCTTTCCTTTCTCCGCAATAGCAGCCACTCCCTGGAGGAAGAGCTCCCTTCTGCGTTTGGAACCTGGCTGCCACTTCCTCTGACTTTCCCCAAGGCCACCACGGCAACCACTCACTTGAAGAAGAGATCCCAAGTCAGAGGCTGGCGTTGTCTACATGTCTCTGAAAACATAAAGATGCCTGAGACAGCATAAGGATACCTGGGACCAGGATACCTGAGAGAGCACCTTCTCCTCTACCAACCTGCCCGGCCATTGAGGTCATCTGAGGGCCAGCTCCTGGTGGTTCCACATAGACCTATCCTCCGATTGGAATCCACCAGGGGAAGAGCCTTCAGCGTGGTGGCCCCCCTCCTGTGGAACTCCCTGCCTCTGGAGGTCAGGCAGGCGCCAACTTTGTATTCCTTTCAGCACCTCTTGAAAACGTCATTATTCCAGGAAGCCTTTCCTTAACGACCAGCCACGGTTCACTGTACATTTTGCTTCTTTTAAAATCTATTTTAAAGTGTTTATTATTCTGTTTTTATTTTATGTTATCTTGTACACCGCTCCGAAATTTTCAATGGGGAGCGGTATATAAATATTATAAATAAATAAATAAAAGAAACCCCTCCAGGGAGAGCATTTCCACGGCACAGGAACAAAGGAAGCTGCCTTATACCAGTGCAGACTAACTGTTCTTCTGGCCTAGTACTATCTTTTTTTGATTGGCGTACTACACCTGAACTAACAGGAGTCACTGGGTTTTGAACCTGGCACCTCCTGCACGCACACCTACAGCCCAAGACACAACCAACGAAGCCTTGCTCCTCGCGGAAACCACATCTCGCTTCTCAAAAAGATGGCAGCTGGAGCAGAACTTCGGGGCCCAGTCTTAATGCCATGGTGGATTCACATGTGTGTGTGTGCGTGTGTGTGTGTGTGTGAGCGCTACGACTATCCCCTTCCCCAATCAGTGTCCAGAATCAGAGGCAGTAAGCCTGTATACACTAGTTGTTGGGGAATATTCAAGAGGCAGCTGGACAACCATCTGCCAGGTATGATTTAGGGTGGATCCAAGAAATACTTTTGTAAGCCTCCGTGAGAGCCTTTTTTGGCTGAATGGCGGCATAAAAATCCTTAAATAAATAAATAAATAAATAAATCCCTGCATTGAGCAGGGGGGTTGGACTCGATGGCCTTATAGGCCCCTTCCAACTCTACTATTCTGTGATTCTATGATTCTAACATGGGTGGGAGGGTGTTGTTGAACTTGTATTCCCATGGACAGCTGGTTGGCCATTGTGTGAACAGAGTGCTGGACTGGAATCATAGAGTTGGAAGGGGCCGATAAGGCCATCGAGTCCAACTCCCTGCTCAATGCAGGAATCCACCCTAAAGCATCCCTGAGAGGTGGCTGTCCAGCTGCCTCTTGAAGGCCTCTACTGTGGGAGAGCCCACGACCTTCCTAGGCAATTGGTTCCATTGGTTCCTACATGGACTCTTGGGGCTCACCTACACCAAGCAGGATATTCCACTATGAAAGCGGTATATAAAAGACAGGAGCCACACCAAGCAGCATATAGCAATATGAGAGCGGTATATAGTATGTCTCAAGAGGCCCCAACGGAGGTCAGTACACTTCAGTACCACTAAAAAACAGTAGTGTGGCTCCTGCCTTTTATATACCGCTTTCAGTTTCTGCAGCTGAAACTCTCCCCACGGCCTGAGTTCGATCCCAGCAGAAGCTGGTTTCAGGCAGCCGGCTCGGGTCGACTCAGCCTTCCATCCTCCCAAGGTCGGTAAAATGAGTACCCAGTTAGCTGGGGGGGGGAAGGTAATCACGGCCGGGGAAGGCAACGGCAAACCACCCCGCTATAAGGCCTGCCAAGAAAACGTCAGCGAAAGCTGGTGTCCCTCCAAGAGTCAGTAATGACTCAGTGCTTGCACGAGAGGGTCCTTTCCTTTCCTTTCATAGTGGAATATCCTGCTTGGTGTAGATGAGCCCTTGGTCTGATCCCGCAGGACTCTTCTTACGTTCTTATCTTACCATGCCCTGCCCTCTTCAAACCCGGATTTCTGTACAACCAAGCAGGGGCAGGGGGGAAGCAACCAATGAGCTTGTGTCAGTATGGCGTCCGGTGCTGAGCAAGGCTGCAGCACCTCCAACTGAACAGCACTCAAGGCAGCCACCGCCTCTTCGGGCTGCTGTCCTCTTAACCTGAACCAACACAAAGACTGCAACCTTTAAACCTGTTAGTGTTATCTAATGACTGTTCCATCTACAAGAGCTTTTCTAATAGAAACAGGCCTCGATGGCTTATCTCTGTGCACAAGCCAGCCCTCAAAGAACCGCCGGCTTGATTGAGCGCAGTAATGGAAGGCAGGAAATGAGAAGGCTTGGTTAAGCCGCGGATAATCGATCAGTGTATTCAGCGAAGGGTGAGCCGAGCCGGGGAATAAGCAGCTTGGGTTAGCCAATATTGTTGCTTCCAGGACAAAGTCCCATTGCTGTGATCTAGGGCAGTAGGAAGAATAATAATATATTGACAAAACGATATAGGATTTCCCCCCCCTTTCCCACCCCCACCCCAACATGCACGTGCAAAAAAATAAAAATAAAGACTTGCTTTTGACATTCTTTACAGCGGAGGGATGTCTTTCACACCTCCTTCTCTGCTTTTCCTTCTCTCTCTCCTTCTGCAAGTTTCATGGGCAAAGACGGCCGGTAGTGGGCTTTGTTTCAGAATTGAGAACCTGGAAATTCATAGCGCCGTTTGCTGCGAATTCTCACAAATGTTCCTAAAGTAAATGTTCTGTTTGCCTTTTACGCGACGTTCTGAAGTCCACTTGTTTAGTGTACTACACATCCTGTGTGTGGCAACCTCAATTCCCTTGCTGACAATTAAACTGGAGTAGAGATCTCAGAAACTGTCTCAGGTTTTAAGCTATTGCTGACTTTCACATTATTAGAGTGTACAGTTTTGTGATCTTGGGAGTTCTCGCGCGCTGGCTACGGGATCTTGTTAGAATCCTATGGATCCCAATTAATTTTAGCAGTGCCAGTAGGTGCTTCTCCTCATCAATAGAATCACTCCCAATTTATAGTTTTAATTGGGATTGTCATAGCATAACATTTCCTATTTAGACATAAGTTTCATTTATGCCACTGGCTATTTTTTATTCATCCCTAACGTCTCCGGTTATGGATTTATTAGATTAAGCGCCTGCTAAAGTTGTGAGCGTGCTTGCACAAAGAGTCATAGAATCATAGAATAGCAGAGTTGGAAGGGGCCTATAAGGCCATCGAGTCCAACCCCCTGCTTAATGCAGGAATCCACCCTAAAGCATCCCTGACAGGTGGTTGTCCAGCTGCCTCTTGAATGCCTCTAGTGTGGGAGAGCCCACCACCTCCCTAGGTAACTGGTTCCATTGTCATACTGCTCTAACAGTCAAGAAGTTTTTCCTGATGTCCAGCTGGAATCGGGCTTCCTTTAACTTGAGCCCATTATTCCATGTCCTGCACTCTGGGAGGGTCGAGAAGAGATCCTGGCCCTCCTCTCTGTGACAGCCTTTTAAGTATTTGAAGAGTGCTATCATGTCTCCCCTCAATCGTCTCTTCTCCAGGCTAAACATGCCCAGTTGTTTCAGTCATGGGAGTTAATCAGAAGCAAGTATCCCTTTTCTGTGTTATATATACATACTCTGCAAGATCAGTCCCACAAATGCTTTGGCTGTAGTTGAATCTGCAGTTCAAAGGTTCATGGAGCAGGCGATGAAAAAGATCCTTCCCAGAAATCCGGGAGAGCCACAGCTAATCACTTTAGACAATACTGTACTAGACTCAATAAAGGCAGTTTCCTATGTTCAGGTCAGGTAATGGGATTTCTACCCATGCCTGAAAGAGTAGGGGGTCAATGCCCTTCTCTTTTCCTGGTATTGCTTGAGTTGCGTGGAATAAAATACCCAACCTCATCTATTGGAACAAATCATAATCATGGATGGGAAGAAAAGCTTCACACAGGATCCATTACTAAAGCACGTCAATGCAAGACGCAAGAGCCTACACACACAACGCCCCAGGTAAAGAAAAAATTCAGAATAGCGTGAGGGTGTGCGCAGCTAAATTCACACTTCAAGGGCAGGAGGAGAGAGATTTGCATTTCAACGGCAGCAGAAGCAGCCTTCCAGTTGGTTTAAAACAAGGGTGATTTCTTTCCTTATATATACACTTTCCATTTAGACTTTGCTGAGCAGAACATCCAGAGAAATGAGAAACTACTTCTTTCCAAAGTGAGCTATCATTTTTAATATTGCAATGGAAGTATTTTATCCTCACTGGAAATATATATAGATATAGATATATATCTCACACGCAAATAATAATAAAAAAAATCAAACTGTTTCACAAAAGGTCACAAGCCATTGCTTACTAGCTCTCATTTAATCCCACAGAGGCATCTTTCTGCTCTGTTTCCTTCTCATGTTCTTTGAATTTCGCTCTGTAGCACCTGATGTCAGGTAAGCCAAGCAGAAGCGCACATGGACCTCGCTGCTTAACAATACACGAGAGAAAGAGGGAACATTTTTGTTGATAGGTGTTTTGATATGATGGTACCGAAGGAAATGGGGTTCCACGAACCAAAGTCCCTACTCACACGCCTGCGGGCATTAGACCACGCTCAGGACAGATGAGTAAATCCCAGCCGTGGCAGAGAACTGCCAGCGTGCCACGAGGAATGAATTTAAAACATAAACGAAAAAGTTCCCGCAGGGAAGGCCATAGTTCGGCGGGAAGAGCAGCTACTTTGCATGCCAAAAGTCCAAGATTCAATCCCAGCCATCTCTAGAGAGGGAAAATATATGTATTCTTGTTCGAAACCCTAGAGATCCACTATCAGTCAATACTGGAGCTTGATGGACCCACAGCCGGGCTCAGTAAGGCAACTTCTTAAGTTCTTATGAACAAACCATACTCCCGTAGAGGAGGCTGACCACTACATCTCTGGACAATTTAACACTCTGGTCTTGTCCGCCACTGCTGCATGGATGCAAGGGCAGGCATCAAGAGTAGGGCCCACAGACAAAAAACAGCAACCCTGGACTTACTGCTTCTCTTCATCACTACAACCTCAGCCTTCACTTGTCTTTCTGGCCCTCAAACCTGGAGCCGGCATTGGTGGGAGCAATTGGATCTTTCAATCACTCCCAGGTGATTGCTCCCACCACTGAAAAGGCCCTCTTCCTTGTTGCCATCCTCCGAGCTTCCCTCGGAGTAGGCACTCGGAGGAGGACCTTAGATGTTGTTGCGCAGTGTACGAGTAGGTTCATGTTGGGAGAGGCGTTCCATCAGGTATTGTGGTCCAAGCCGTGTAAGGCTTTATAGGTTAAAACCAGCACCTTGAATTGGGCTCAGAAATGTGTTGGCAACCAATGCAAGTGGGCCAGAATCAGTCTTATATGTTCAAACCTTCTGGTTCCAGTTATCAATCTGGCCGCTGCGTTTTGCACAAGCTGCAGCTTCCGAACCGTCTTCAAGGGCTGCCCCACGTAGAGGACATTGCAGTAATCTAATTTGGAGGTAGCTTAAAGCCCTTGCTGATACTAACTGCGCCTTTCAATCGTTTCCCCTTCTAAAATGCGTGGAGAAATCACCATACAATCAGCGGGTGGGGGAAGAGAGTGAGTAAAGGGAAAGGAGAGATGTCCTTCTGAGGAATCCTAGAGGGGTGGATTGGGACCCCGGCCCTAGTTCTACACCCTCACCATATGTTAGTTAGGTGTGTTAGTTATGTGTGTACCCAAGGACTCTCTTTCGCCGCTCTAGATCTACCACCCAGCAATTTCAATGGATGACTATGAGTCCTGGCATAATGAGAGAGGAAGAAGGAGAAAGCTTCTTTATCCTCCTCCTTCACCCATGTATAATTTTTATAAGCCTCTGAAAGGAAGAAAGAAAAGCTATCGGAAGTTTTGAAAACCCTGGTACAGGCAATTGATTCGAGAAAAGGCTGGCTATTTTTAAATCATGCTGTGCCCTTTCTATTGCTTTTAAAACCCTTTAAGTTACGCAGCTGAACTTCCAAATTCTCTCCTCATGCACAATTAAAGAGCAACTGCTAGAAACAGTTTTTGAGCCACCTGGCGTGTCAGGCCCAGGCACTTGCAAAATGTATGCTTATGTAAACATAATGTGTGTACTGTACACATAGAAACTTCGGAGGGGGGGAACAGAACCCAACAGAATCGGAATTGGGAAGGGAAAGTCAATCCCCAGCAACGAAGCGGGATTTGCAATACCAAAGGCGCGCCTGCCAAATCATTACTCAGCTGCCTGCGACAAGCCTCCAAGATGGCTCCTAGCAACTTGCGGTTTCCCATGCTCACAGCCAAGATCCACACAGGAAAACACAAGAAACCACACCGCGAGCAAGGCAGGGAGCGGTGGGCTTCTCATCGCGATGGGAATTAAGGCCACGGGGTTGGGAACAGCCTAAGGAAGTGGGGTTCACACAAATCCGCTTACAGCCCACGTGGCGAAGGGTGGTACCACCGTACTAGTGCAACCTGCTTCGCATGCACTTTCCAGCATCTCCAGGTAGGGCTGGAAATACCTGTCTGAAACCATGGAAAGCCACCACCGAGCTAGATGGACCAATGGTTTACTTCACTATAAGGGCAGTTTTCCAACAAGCAAGACCTCCTGATACTTGGGGCTCAGCAATACGACAAACGAGAAGGATCTTGGAATTGTTGTAGATCACAAGCTGAATAGGAGCCAACAGTGCGATGTGGCTGCAAGAAAGGCAAATGCTATTTGGGGCTGCATTAATAGAAGTATAGCTTCCAAATCCCGTGAGGTACTGGTTCCTCTCTATTCGGCCCTGGTTAGGCCTCATCTAGAGTATTGCGTCCAGTTCTGGGCTCCACAATTCAAGAAGGACGTGGACAAGCTGGAGCGTGTTCAGAGGAGGGCAACCAGGATGATCAGGGGTCTGGAAACAAAGCCCTATGAAGAGAGACTGAAAGAACTGGGCATGTTTAGCCTGGAGAAGAGAAGATGGAGGGGAAACATGAGAGCACTCTTCAAATACTTAAAAGGCTGTCTCAGAGAGGAGGACCAGGATCTCTTCTCGACCCTCCCAGAGTGCAGGACATGGAATAACGGGCTCAAGTTACAGGAAGCCAGATTCCGGCTGGACATCAGGAAAAGCTTCCTGACTGTTAGAGCAGTATGACAAAGGAACCAGTTACCTAGGGAGGTGGTGGGCTCTCTCACACTAGAGGCCTTCAAGAGGCAGCTGGACAACCATCTGTCAGGGATGCTTTAGGGTGGATTCCTGCATTAAGCAGGGGGTTGGACTCGATGGCCTTAGAGGCCCCTTCCAACTCTACTATTCTATGATTCTATGACCAAGAAAGGAGTCTTGGAGTTGTATGCAGCTGTTTTGAAAAAGGCAAATTCCAAGATAGGGATCATTAGGAAACAAATTGAAAATGAAACTGCCAATAATGCCTTTGTACCCAGTATTTGGGGCTCTTTAGCTTAGAAAGAAAGGCAAGCAAGGAGGGGACACGACATAGGTACATAAAATTATGCATGATGTGGAGAAAGTGAAGAACGAGAGAAGTTCCTCGCCCTCTTTCATAACACTAGCATGCATCCAAATGAAGCATTCTAGTATTATGGAAGAGAGATTCGAGTCAGATCAAAGGGAGCGCTTCTTCCACACAGCACGTAGTTAAACAAAGGAGATTCACTTCCGCACGATGCAACCTGGACAGCTTTAAAAGGGGATTTGACAAATTCATAGAGGATGAAGTTATCAATGGCTACTCGCCATTCTGGCTATATATTACCTCCGGGATCAGAGGCAGCATGTCGCTGAATACCAGCTGCTGGGAAGCACACAAGCAAGGGGGTTGTGACTGACTGGGCTTCTGACTGGGGTACCTGGTTGGGCAATATGGGAACGCAATGCTGGACTAGGGAGAGGCCTTTGGTCTGATCCAACAAGGTTCTTCTCATGTAAGAACCTTGGAGAAGGAGTCTCCAAGGTCAGGCGATTGCTTGGGGTGGGGAGCTGGGAATGCACAAAACATTTAAGGATTGAGAATAAAACGGCCAGTATCGTACTGCCCTTATACAAATCGATGGTGCGACCACACATAGAGTCCTGTGTACAGTTCTGGTCACCACACCTAAAAAAGCATGTTAGAGAGCTAGAAAAAGTGCAGAAAAGGGCAACTAAAATGATGAAGGGGCTGGAGCATCTCCCCTACGAGGGAAAGTTATATCAATTGGGATTGTTTAGCTTGGGGGAAAAGGAGACTAAGGGGAGACACGATAGAGGTGTACAAAATGATGCATGGTATAGAGAATGTGGACAGGGAGAGATTTTTCTCCCTCTCTCAAAATACTAGAACCCGGGGTCATCCCATGAAGCTGATGGGTGGGAGTTCTAGGACAAATAAAAGGAAGGACTTCTTCGCACAGCGCAGAGTTAAACTATGGAACTCACGACCACAAGATGGAGCGATGGCCACCCATTTGGATGGCTTTAAAAGGGGGTTGGATAAATCCCTGGAGGAGAAGGCTGTCAATGGCTACTAGCCCTGATGGTTGTGTGCGATCTCCAGTATTCGAGGCAATAAGCCTGTGTGCACCAGTTGCTGGGGAACATGGGCGGGAGGGTGCTGTTGCACCATGTCCTACTTGTTGGTCCTTGGCCGATGGCTGGTTGGCCACTGGGTGAACAGAGTGCTGGACTAGATGGACCCTCGGGTCTGATCCAGCATGGCACTTATGTTCTTAATTGTGCCTGAATGCTGGCCTGCTCAACCTGCGCATTTTAAAATAAAAAGATATCACAACACGCTCCCTAGGCCTGCAACGCTTCCCTTCTTCGCAAGGAAAATGAGCCAGCGAGCGGCTGCCTTGGAACATCCCGCTGCTCCGTAAGGTGAGGAGACAATATGAAGGGGATGGAATCTTATTAGAATAATTCAGGAGAAGGCCATAAATGCTATTTTTGATCCAAGCATCCCCACCCCACCCCCTTCCTGATAATATCTGCTGCTCACCCCTACTCCACTCTGATTACAGATTAGGTCTCTCCTACCAAAGCATATTTGGCAGCAGGCTGCCGACGGGAGTATTGATAGCACCGGCCCTCCTCCTTCCCCTGATTAGCATTTCTATTGCTGCGCTGGGGTGCGGAGCGCATTGTAAATCAAACACACTCACTGTCAAGCGCAATAACCAAAACAGTTACCTAAACAACAAATGGCATTACAAATGCATTTAACTAAGCGTCGTTGGAATATGTGCCCCGGTAATTAAATTCCATTAAGGGTTCTCCAGCTAAAGCCGCGTGAGGAAGGCGAGGGCCAAGCCATGACACCCTTTCGGAGGGCGCCTGAATGTCATTTCTGGCGTTTAGTTCGCGTCTAATTGCTGAGCACCGTCCTGTGCAGCGTCTACTGCTAAAACAAGGGGCGCAATGGCGGCGGAGGGGCTTTGAAGCCATCGCAGGTCGCTTAAATAGATTTCTCACCTTTTAAATATCAAAGAGGGTGGTGGCAGTGGTAGAAAGTAACCTCAGTGGCTCTTGGAGGGACTTGCCCTTTTAACCAACGTGTAGCGATAGGGGTTGAAAAGGCGAAAGTGCCAAATGCAGGTGGAAATGGGGTTTTTCACGCGGCTGTGAAAATATGGTGCCTGCAGCTGAAAAGTAGAGGGGAAGGAAAGGCGGCTGAAGTGGAGTCAGTTTGGCAGGATGAGGTCGCAACGGACCACAACCTACAAGCCCACACGGCTGACGACGACTTGCTAAGTTTCGGTTCTAGCTGGAAGTGCAAATGTGGGGGAATCCAATTCCCTGCCCGACACAGGAGTGCATAAAGAAGAGTCACATCAAGGGAAGGAAGTTGTGGGTTCTGTCCAAACTCAGCCCTCTTGCTGGGTTGTGTTTGAGGGGCCTGACCCCAGCATTCAAGGGATTTTCATTCGAAACGCTGCGTAAATGAGCAACGTGCCAACACGTTGCATCATCAGGGATTCCTCATTCAGCAGTGTTATTTTTTTATATATATATATATATATATATTTAAATTGTTATTATCATTTATTACGTTTCTATACCACCCCTATAGCCGAAGCTCTCTGGGCAGTTTACAAAGACTAAAAACCATTAAAAAATTGCATTACGTTTTACTCTGTACAGCACCATGTACACTGATGGTGCTAAATGAATAAATATAATAATAATGATAATTACACAAAGTATAAAACCGTTTATATAAACAGGCAGCACACGGAGAGGCAACATATATCCAAAAGCAATTTTAAACAACCAACCTTATAAGACAAAACCTAGGACCGGATTAAAAACTCACCATATGCTGCCCAATGCCTCAGTGAAGAGGAAGATCTTAACCTGGTGCCGAAAACGTAACATGTTTAAAGGGCTTCGCCATGCAAAGTAGATTTTTACCTCTTTTTTTTTAACCTTTTCTTTGAACAGCACACACACACACGCGTGCGCAGCCATGACATGTTGGCTGCATGTTGCACCCTGCAAATGTTTTGGACTACAACTCCCATAATTCCCTTTCAGCATGGCCAATAGTCAGGGATGATAGAGGTTGTAGGCCAAAAGGTCTGGAGAGACCTAGACTGGGGTTGCTGTTGCAGGGAAAAATCTGGAGCTTGCTGAAGGAGAAGGCTATCTGAAGGAATGCCTCCTCCCTTATGTACCTGCACGGACCCTAAGGTCATCCTTAGGGGTCCTTCTCCGTGAGCCCCTGCCAAAGGAAGTGAGGCAGGCAAATACTTAAATACTTCAAATACTTAAAAGGTTGTCACACAGAGGAGGGCCAGGATCTCTTCTCGATCCTCCCAGAGTGCAGGACACGGAACAACGGGCTCAAGTTACAGGAAGCCAGATTCCGGCTGGACATCAGGAAAAACTTCCTGACTGTTAGAGCAGTGCGACAATGGAACCAGTTACCTAGGGAGGTTGTGGGCTCTCCCACACTAGAGGCCTTCAAGAGGCAGCTGGACAGGGATGCTTTAGGGTGGATTCCTGCATTGAGCAGGGGGTTGGACTAGATGGCCTTGTAGGCCCCTTCCAACTCTGCTATTCTATGATTCTAGTAGCCAGTGATAGCCTTCTCCTCCAAGAATTTAAGACATCCAAATTGGTGACCATCACTACATCTTGCGGCAGCGAATTCCATAGTGCGCTTCTTTTTAACTGCCCTGAATCTCCCACCATTCAGGTTCATGGGTTCTAGTATTATGAGAGAGGGAGCAAATAATTCTCACATGGAGTAATCCCAGGATTCCCAAAAACACAGCATGAAACTCCATTTCTGAAGAACATTTCCACAGGGCAACTTTTGTTTTAGTAGCTGGGTTTCTCGCCCCCACCCACCCCGTTTATGACACTTAAGAAAAAAAAAGGAATACACACGCCCACACTCCAAGCTTTCGTGCTGTTCTTCTCCAAAGCCAGCAAGCTTCTGCGTGGGAAGAAAGAGCACCCAGGGTTCGCGCCCTGCCTAATCAGAGGTGAAGATTATGCGGTAGACAGAATTACACAGAGTAGTAGGTTATACAGCCAAGTACAGAGAAAGAGAGAGAGAGGCACGCACAGAGAGAGCGCACTGACAGCTGCGGCATCCAGATGAAAGATTGATGATGATATTTTACCACCCGCCAAAGGAATTTTGCACTTCAGAGTGTGAAATCTTTTAGCTCAGGGGGCCAGCCTGCTCTGGAACTCAAAAAAGCTTAGATTAGAAGGCAACAAAAGATGTTTTCAGCTCAAAAATACACAGACAAGTAACCTGCAAATTGGCACACCGCTTTCAGAAGGCTTTCAGATAGCCGGATGTCGCCTGGTGTAATAGAATGCACTCGGTTATGGTCTATCTAGGTTTTAATGATGTTCTTTGATCACAAACGCGGCATGGGGAGCTGAGGTTTCTCGGGAGGACTTTTGTAATACAAATATGTAAGGCTGCTTTTTACGTGGGAGGGACAGGAGATACCAAGGACTTGGCAGGGGGAAATAAAGCGGGCCAGGGGTCCAAGGAACCACTGCTACTGGCCCAACCGGAAATAAACATGGGTGGGCCTGAATTGAGCCATGGCTAAGAGCACTGCTTCTAGGTTCTCTTTTGGCTGTTCTACCAGGGGCAATGAGCCATGGAGAGGAACAGGAGGAAGAGCCCTAAGTGCTGGGCAAGGAGATAACTCTCTCTACAGCCACTTAGAAGGATGCACTTGGCCGGAAGTGTTATAGGGCATCCAAAGTTGGCAGGAAGTGGTATAGGGCCTCCAAACAGGAAGGGGTTATCCATATTTTTCTTTCCCACCGCCCATGATGAGCAGATCCCCTCTGATCTGAATCCAAGACCAAGGGGGTATCTGTGTTGTCTTCAGAAGTCAGGGTTTAAAGAAGTTTGGTAAGAGGCAGTGTGGTGTAGTGGTTAGTGTGTTGGACTGGGACTCAGGAGATCCAGGTTCTAGTCTCCCTTCCGCTATGAAGTTCACTGGGTGACTACGGGCCAATCACTGACTCTCAGCCTAACCTCTTTAAACCCAGGGCAAGTGTCTAGGATTGCTGTGTAAGCAGTACGGTTGCCCCTTTGCGGTGTCATTCCTTCCTTTGGCTGAGGAAAGCAGCCCGGTGCTATGCCAGCAGCCTGCCCAGGATGAAAGCTCTGGCAGAATTTTATGATTTCACAGGTGCCAAGATGTGCAGAACTGCCTATTGCAGGGGAACGTTGGCAGTACCACCTATGTCAGAGAATTTGTGTTATTAGACATGACCAGTAAGTGCATTTATTCCCGATTACAAACTTAACAAATGTCTTGAGAGATCAACGATAATGTAGCGGAATGAAAAAAAATCATGTTCATCCTTCTATTTATTTTTTTCCAATGGGAAAAGGCCAGAGCTTGGTGGTAGAAAGTCCTTTACCTGCAAAAGGTCCCTGGCATCTCCAGGTAGATCAAGGAAAAACTCCCTGTCGAAATCCCTGTGGAGCCTCTACTAATCAGTGTACACTATACTAAGCTAGATGGACTAATGTTCAGGCTTGGTATACATATTCTTAATATTTATTTATTTATTACATTTTTATACTGCCCAATAACCGAAGCTCTCTGGGTGGTTCACGAAAATTAAAACCACAATAAAACAACCAACAGGTTAAAAGCACAAATACAAAATACAGTATAAAAAGCACAACCAGGATAAAAACCACGCAGCAAAACTGATATAAAATTAAAATACAGAGTTAAACCAGCAAAATTTAAATTTAAGTTAAAATTAAGTGTTAAAATACTGAGAGAATAAAAACGTCTTCAGCTGGCGACGAAAGGAGTACAGTGTAGGCGCCAGGCGGACCTCTCTGGGGAGCTCATTCCACAACCAGGGTGCCACAGCGGAGAAATTAAAATATTACATTTTAAAATATATTAGACTTTTTTAAAAAAAACCAATTGCAAAACTAGGAAGAACTGTTGCCTGAGATCCTGGTCAGACACAGACGCAAACCCATTTTTAACCATGGTTAGAATCACTGTATGTCTAATACTACAACATGGTTAATGACAACAAAGGAAAGAAGATTCTTTCCAGAGAGAGGAAGAGGCAGCGTGCATCCTCAGGATAAGTCTCACCTTGCAAACCATGGTTTGCATAACAACATAAGAAAAGAGCCCTGATGCTGGATCAGACCAAGGGTCCATCTAGTCCAGCACTCTGTTCACACCGTGGCCAACCAGCTGTGGACCAGGGATCCACAGGCAGGACACGGTGCAACAGCACCCTTGCACCCATGTTCCCCAGCAACTGGTGTATGTAACATGAGCCAATGTTATGTCTTCGTGGGATTGATACAGAGTCCCTGCCAGTCGCCATACACACCATGAAGGATCAAGCGTCTCAGTTTGGTAGCCTTATACTGTATATCGTAAGAATGATTAATAACTGTCATCCTCTGTCTACAGCACTTCTTTTGTGTGAAAGGCTAACCAATTGAGATTGTATTTATGGCCACCAAACAATGCAGGCGACCAACCAATTGAGAGAATAGCAGCTGCTGGAACAGAAAGGCATGTACATCACGCACCCTTACTCCCAAAGGGACCACAAACTGATCTTGGCCAGGCTAATGAGAACTTAGTCCTCCCAGAGAGACAACCTAAGCTTTGACCACCACATTTATTGGTCACTAAGGCGTCTCGTTTCAAGCCCGCTTACCAACAAATCTGAAGAGCTGAGCAGTTGCATAGCTCCGGCCTCTCCTGAAATACAGCTGGATCTGTACCCAAGAAATCTGAAAGAATGCTAGCACAGGGACGTTTTGCCACAAATTGGTCTCCAAGGTTCTCCACAGCCAACACTCTACCACTAAGAACCTGGAGAAGGAGCTTTTGTGCCAATTCCCTTGCAAAAACTGTGCAAAAGCTGTTCCGACAAAGAAAGCCAACAGGAGAGCTTCTATAGACGCTTTAAGGCCCTTAAAGGTCTAAGCTGGAAAACTTCTGATTGTGTGCATGTCTTGTTAAGTCAGTCTTCGAACCCAACCCGCAAAGGGGGCAGAGAAGGCTGGAACGCAACAACCTACATCATAAGGCAAGTCATCTTCCACTGTGATTTCCCTGGCCTGTGCTAGATAAGGCACAGGCTCCAAATTGGAAGGTAAGAGGCTTTCTTTTCTGCAGCGGCATCAAAGGAAGACGCCAGCCAGCAGAGGGAATCTTGAAATCCGGTGCCCACAGGACACTAGCATGCTTTGAACTAAGAACATCTCTCTCAGTGCTCTGTAACGGAGATAATCATCAAGAAGGTTGGTGCCAACTTGCCCCCTGGATTGGAAAGCTAGATTGGAAAGTTCAGTTACACAACCAATCGCTAGAAGCAGGATCCCCTTCCGATAAACTCAACGTTGATCCTTTTTGTGATATTGCAAGCAAGGACGGAGACTTGTCCCCCAAACTTCTAGCCAAATGGCTCTGGTGAGCAAGGAGATTTTGGACCTAGACATGTCTGAGGGCCTTTTACTCAGGCCTTTAAATTAATCCCAATTTCCAGCTGCCGTGTGTGTGTGTGTGTTACATTTTGGAGAGACATCTTCCTTCACATCAACACACACAGGTTTCTAAAATCATTTCCCCCGCTTTGTTTTTCAGGCATCATATGATACAGGTATGTCCCCTGGAGTCACCCCAGAGCCTCAAAGGTCTCGATATTAAAATATCTTTACACTGCTTTTCTATTAAAATAGTAGTTTACGACTTAAGTTATGTGGAGAAGTGTGCTGGCAAAATTAGCCACACCAGCAATATTCCTGTATTGTACCTGCCTGGACCTTAAGATCATCTACAGGGGCCCTTCTCCGTGAGCCCTTGCCAAAGGAAGTGAGGCAGGTGGCTACTAGGAGGAGGGCCTTCTCCGCTGTGGCACCCCGGCTGTGGAACGAGCTCCCCAGAGATGTCCGCCTGGTGCATACACTGTACTCTTTTCGTCGCCAGCTGAAGACCTTTTTATTCTCTCAGTATTTTAACACTTAATTTTAACTTAAATTTAAATTTTACTGTTCTAACTCTGTATTTTAATCTTATATCAATTTTGCTGCGTGGTTTTATCCTGGTTGTGCTTTTTATACTGCATTTTGTATTTTTAACCTGTTGGTTGTCTTATTATGGTTTTAATTTTTGTGAACCGCCCAGAGAGCTTCGGCTATTGGGCGGTATAAAAATGTAATAAATAAATAAATAAATAAATGAAGTCTCAGTGTTCGGGCTTCTGAAATAGAGGCTTTTTTCATGCGATGTGTATTTTTTTAAAAAAATATATATGTAGAAGTCCTATTTACTTGGAAATAAGTTTCACTGGTTTTACAAGAAATTGCTTAGAATCAAGGTTATGTTTCTGATCATAATAACTTCAGAGAAGAAGAGATGCAAAATATGACAAACTGGGAGCACTGAAAGGTTCAGAAAACTAAAAAGCAAGCACATTCAAGGAGACACAGACTCAGAACCTTTCAGAGTGTGTGATACTGAGTGCATTTCCCCTGAAATCGACACCAAAGATCGACAAATTCAGGAATCTCGGTGAGCATTCATCAGGCAAAAAGGAACTTGCCGTAATTACCGCTTTATCGACTGTGCATTTCCAAGTTATGGCATTCATGTAACGAGTATATTAATGGGAATTCTTCAGCAGTATACCTGGGAGAACAAAATTTCAAGCAAAGCCCCTCTGTCTGGTGGAGCGAACAGAAAAGTTGTAGTCTTGGAAGACCCCTCTACCCCACCTTGCATGACAGCTGGGAACCAGGAAAAACTAATAAAACATACAAAGTCAAAGACGGATTTCTTTTGTTATAAAGTGGCTGTGTGCCTGCCAAGCAGATTACCCAGGAGTTGAGAGAGAGATCTGAGGCAGAAGAACAAATATTTGGAGACGATGTTGAAGGTCAGCAGCTATAATTCCACCATCTGTGATTCAGCTAAAAGGGTGGTGGTGTTGAAGAGGCGGAGAAAGTTTCCCCGGATGCTGCTCAAACATTCTACCTCTTCGAAAGAACTGTGGTTGGTTCACCAAGTACACGAAATGCTTTCCATTAACCAAGGCCAATCCGTTTTAGCCTTCCTCAACTTTAGCAGTCCAAAAATGTACTGGAGCAGCAAGGACTCAATAAATTAAGGCTGTCACTCAATTAAAGGAAGCTTGGTTCCAGCTGAATATCCACACTGTGCAGAGGAGAGTTCCTGCACAACTGTTGTGTTCCATGTTGTCTGGAGGGCTCCGTGGAGTTTCCTGTGGAGTGGAGTTTCCCAGTGGCCATAGAGTTCTCTGGCAAGAGAAGCGAAAAGAGGGAGTGCTGCTCTAGGAGAGCCACTAGGATTATTTATTTTTTGCAGCAATGGCTGATGGGATACCATCGGGAGGACTGGGAGAGGAGAGAGGGCAGAGGAACTGTCAATCAAACGCTGCATTGACTTTTACTCCACTCCACAAGAGGCCACACCCACACAGTGGTGGAGTTGGAACACGTTGCATGGTGAGTACCCCCTACAAACTCCACCGTTGAACGGGAGTTTTCCCACTGAGTAGAGAAAAGTGTTGTGTGAACTGAGCCCATGTGTCTGAGTCAACTTAGAATCTGAACAAATCTCTCAGGAAGAAAAAAAAATCGGCCTGAAGGTGGGGTGGATGGGTGTTTTAGAGATGACACACATGCATCACAGCCAGCAATGTTTTTGAAGAGGCATCCCTTTGCCTTTCTCCCAGGGGAAAATACGTCTTCTCTGTAAGGGTCTTTGCAAACTGCCGCTTTTCTTTATATTGGGGGGGGGGATCTTTTTCATTTTAAAACAATTACAAATCTTTTGCCTGGTTAACTGGTAGCACCTTAACAGTTGATCAGTTGTTGTTTTAAAAAAACCTAGTTAATGTGATTAATTGAAGCAAAGTCACTTCCCTATGATAAATATCCATTCATCTGTGTTCCCATACCCCAGCTGTCACGGCTCTGAGATTTGGTGAAACCCACGATTCTCCAATTTCAAGTATTTGCCAAGCTCCTCTTTTATTCCATGCCTCACCTGCAGTGGTTATGCAGGTATAGGGATTGTGGTGCCATCAAGGTAGGGCTTTGGGGCCCCGTGCTCCACCCACAATAGGCAGGAGTGTCCACCACACCCACATCCCACCGAAATGCAGCAGGGCTGGCTCATCCCTTTTTGAAGTGAGGGAAGTAATATACCTGACCATCTAAACAACCCCCTAGGACTGCGAGACCAAATTCCCCTACCAGAGTCTAAAGTTACCTGACTGGACCACTGCTCACATGTTCAGGTCATCCCATGTTTGTCCAGTCAAGTGGCTAACGGAACAATTCTGTGTCCTCCCCACTCCCCAAGACAGTTTCTGGGGGACATAGGATATTTCAGATTCCTGGATCTGAGGCCGGAGACAGCGCTTTGACCTCGGAGCCAAGAAAACAAGCTTCCTGCACCCTCGCAGCCGGTGTGGAGAGAACTATGATGACTGCTTTTAAGAGCTCCTAAAAGTGAGCTGGTAGAAGGGTGAAACATAGTGTGCCAGTGGGTGGGAGGGGAGGAGACTGGGGATGTGGGAATCCGAGCTATCCCCCTCTCCCTCCTCAAAGCCTCTGCTAGATGGGCAAAAATGCCCATCTAGCTAAAATGCAGAGCAGGAGGCATGATGCGTCCTCCGCTTTGCATTGGATACTCGGACGTTTGGAGGGTTGGGAGGACCCAGGGTAGATCCAAGAGGACTGGGCCCTAAGAAACTGAGCTGGGAACCTCACCTTTCCCAGACATCTGCTAGGTGGCCTTATGCCGCAAGGGGCTATTCCCTCTGCCTCAGCCCCCAACCCCTCCCTGCCTGCATGGCTCACATTGACCTATCCTATGGGGTTGTCATACGACTTCCTGAAGCATTCTGATACTAGGCAATAGGCTCAGGCTCCTTCAGCAAGGGGCTACGTTGTTCCCATTTCCAATTCTCCACACTTTAACTGTTTCTGAACTACATAGATAAGCAATTTCTGCAATTGAAGGGAGGAAAAGAAGTACATTTAGGATTAATGAAATTGCTGCACAGAAAGCAGGAAAGGAAAGGGGGGAGAAATCCTTATACACCACTAATTTAATTAAAGTATTATCTTCTTTTTAAATTACATCTAATGGCCCCAAACTAATACAGACCCAATCAATCACTTTAATCAAAATTGCAATTTGCCCTAGATTTGGGTTGAGGCTTCAATAAAACACAAAGCCCCCACAAAATGTGCTTCCCTCAGAGTCCTCCCAATGCTTGCTGAGGAATCCACAACTCTGGACCTCCTTTGCTCTGAGAATGTAATAAAGCTCAATCGAATTTTGGATCGTTTGTGAGATATGCTGCCATATTGGATCGCTTGCGTTAAGTTGGCATTGGGGCACGTTGCAATATTCTGTCTTGTTTCATTCACTTCATAGTCCCCGTTTTCATTTTGTATCTGACTACACATATAATGCTGCCCTCTATACCAACAATGGTTATGAGTTTGCAAGCCTTCCACAGAACTGCACACACGTCTCTGCTGCCTCCCAACTTCATTTCCAAGGTGAGCACCCCAGATTTTGAGCTAACCATGGTTAGCTCAAAACACAACTGGGGACTGGCCAACGAAACCACGTTATGCCAGTATTTTCCCAGCTTCATTGACTGCCAATCCAAGTCTGGGCCCAATTCAGCTATTGGGCAAAATCGAGCAAAATAGAACTGCAATATATAAATAAACCGGAAAGCCTACCACTAACCATGGTTGCAAACTGTGGTTTGCAGCTAACCATGGCTTCTGAAGCTGTGAGTGCAGAAGTAATGCTAATAAAGATTGGCTGGGGAAATTAGGGAAGTGAGAGAGGAAGGAAGAGGAAATGGAGGTTTGAACCAGAGGGACACTGCTGATCTCGTAACCACAGTTAGGAGAGGGAACCCTGTCCAATCTTTCTTAGACCCCAGTCAAAGAGTCAGGAAATCATTTCCATGCCACAACAAACAGCAAAGACCATTAGTCTCAAATTTAGTCTTCACTGTGATGTTCCACCTCCCTTGGAAAGCAAACCCATTTTAAAAGTGGGAAAACAAGTTTCTCTAATGAATTCTCTTTAGTGACTTGTAAAGTGTAATAACATGTCTTTGGAGACTGATCTCCGCACAAAAATCCCCCAACAAAAACCTAACTGTTCCAAGTACCCCCTGATGACAGGAGAGAAAATTTCAACTTCAATAATCCTAAAGGTCAAAAGCAATATTAAATAAGACAGATGTTCTTCCAATTCAACACACTTAAAGTAGCCGGCTAAATTCATTTTAACTCCAGTTACTCCCGATAGCTATTAAAAGGGGGGTTGTAATTTTTATTAGATGCACAAAAGGAGCCCGTTGCCTGCCTGTTGTGCGTGTGTATGTGTTTTCTTTTGCTCTTCCTCCTAAGGAGACAGCTTCTGTTTTATTTAGCAGCCAATTATCTGAACACCAGGTGTAGGAAATGGTTGTGTTTACATTGGGTGAACACCAGGAAATGAGACTGTGGGGAGAAACGGCAGGCAAAAGGTCCAAGGTGCGACAGCATTACTGGTAAGAGGTTTGCTTAATTAACAATGCAGGCAATTAGGTCACACCGATGGATACAAATAAATTCACACTAATGTTACAGCTCTTATCGGCACATTAATATTGCATCCTGCCCCTCCAGAAGTGTTCCTGCTTTTCAAATATTAGTTATGTATCTCCTCGTGGACATGCAACCGCAGCTATAATCCAGCGCCATAAATTCGGCGTGGTGCCTAATCTGAAGTTGTGATGGCAGTTTGTAGCTGGGAAGAGGTGTGGGTGTGTGCAACTGGATTGCTTTTAAGGCCGGTAATAATGCAACCATAGGACGGAACTAAGGAGGAGGCTAAGACGATAAAGGCACCAATATGAAACCAACCTAGGACTTGGATTCTAGCAGATGGAAAGTCAAGGGAAGTGATTCATTTGCCATGAGCAAATTTGTCCCATTTGTTGACACAGGGAATCCAGCCCAGCCCTACGTGTTCGGGATCAACTCCTCCCTCTCTAAAACTAAGAGGACTAGCAATTTGGCCCTTTATAAAAGCTTAAGATTTTTGTGATCGTGCAGGAACAGATTCTGCATTGTAGCTTCGAGCACATTTAACTATACGAAAATCTTATTTCTGCCGTTTTTATTATTTATACGGAAGCATTTCTGTCAAGACAACCAAAAGGGCTTTACATAACAATACATCAAAACAGAATTCCTTTAAACACACACAAACACACCTGCCTGTGCAATTATGAAAAGCATGGGCTACATGGAACATGCTATGTAATGCTTAGAAACACAGTTCAAAGGAGCCGTTTAAAAGAAATGATTCCTTGTCAGTCAACATCAAACCAAATTGACATTTCCACCAAAACTAACTACTAGAGCCAGAAAAATATATTAAATTAAAGCTGCAGCCACCGTTAAGAAAGCAAAGGGCAATCTGCTTAAGGCATCTAATGTCGTAAACAACTACAGGGGACTAAGTACTAGATATTGGCAGCTTTTGCACTTGCCCTCAAAAGCACACGTAAAATCCAAAGGAGTCTAGGAAGTCCGGATAATGGTCCATTGAGCTCAGTGCTGTCCTCTGACTAACAGGTTCGCATTGCCTGCTATCTGGTTGTTTGAACTGGCGATGCTGAGGATTGAAGGATCTTCTCCCTGGGAAGCAAGTATTTCACCCCTTCTACTCCCCAAAGGGAAGTGAGGAGAGACTCATAGAATAGTAGAGTTGGAAGGGGCCTCTAAGGCCATCGAGTCCAACCCCCTGCTCAATGCAGGAATCCACCCTAAAGCATCCCTGACAGAGGGTTGTCCAGCTGCCTCTTGAATGCCTCTAGTGTGGGAGAGCCCACAACCTCCCTAGGTAACTGGTTCCATTGTCGTTCTGCTCTAACAGTCAGGAAGTTTTTCCTGATGACCAGCTGGAATCTGGCATCCTGTAACTTGAGCCCATTATTCTGTGTCCTGCACTCTGGGAGGATCGAGAAGAGATCCTGGCCCTCCTCTGTGTGACAACCTTTCAAGTATTTGAAGAGTGCTATCATGTCTCCCCTCAATCTTCTCTTCTCCAGGCTAAACATGCCTAGTTCTTTCAGACCCCTGATCATCCTCGTTGCCCTCCTCTGAACACACTCCAGCTTGTCTGCATCCTTCTTGAAGTGTGGTGCCCAGAACTGGACACAATACTCAAGATGAGGCCTAACCAGGGCCAAATAGAAGGGAACCGGTGCCTCGCATGATTTGGAAGCTCTACTTCTATTAATGCAGCCCAAAATAGCATTTGCTTTTTTTTGCAGCCACTGTTGGCTCATATTCAGCTTGTGATCTACAAGAGAGAAGACGAGCGTTGCGTTTCTGAGACCAGGGAAGACCCAGGGAATGGAAAATGATATTGGGGCATGGACAAGTATTCTTTTGATATTTGGAAGGAGGGAGAGGCGGGTAACAAATTATTATTATTATTATTATTATTATTATTATTATTATTAAGATGAAGAATAAGAATAAGAAGAAAAAGAAGAAGAAGAAGAAGAAGAAGAAGAAGAAGAAGAAGAAGAAGAAGAAGAAGAAGAAGAAGAAGAAGCCTAATGCCGTGAGGGTGGAAGAGGAACTTCCCTGCTTCAAGAGAGCTGAAAAAGACAACGGAGGAAAGAGATTCCATTGAGAATGCTCCCTGAGCATCTATTAAGAAGGGGGATCAGAAGTAACTGAGCAAGAAGGCTGCCCTCACCCCTCAAAGTGGAAAATTTGTCTTTGATGCTAGGGAGAACTGAGCATCAGCTCCAGGCCTGGCTCTGTGCAGGTACAAAACCCACACATGGGGCTAAGAAGAAGAAATAAAATCTTGGGGAAGAGAATGTTGCTTTTGTCCAGTTCTTCTGTAGCTGGACCTCACAAGCCCCTTGTGAGGAGAAGGCTATCAATGGCTACTAGTAACGATGGTTGTGTGCTATCTCCCCTATTTGAGGCAGTAAGCCTGTGTGCACCAGTTGCTGGGGAACATGGGCGGGAGGGTGCTGTTGCACCATGTCCTGCTTTGTTGGTCCCTGGTCAACAGCTGGTTGGCCACTGTGTGAACACAGTGCTGGACTAGACGGACCCTTGGTCTGATCCAGCACAGCTCTTATGTTAGGATGAAAATATGGCCTTCCAAATCCCAAAAGAACAAACAGGGGCAACCTTCCCTGACACCTACCCTATGGGGAAGAACATGATACCTCCCTTGCCCCATCCTTATTGGGAAATGTCCAGCTATTCAATATGCCTTTAAGCAGTGAAGGCAAGGAAAGAAAACTGTTTTTTTAGGAAGAAAAATAACAGTTGACCATCAAGCAGAGAGGATAGCAAAGTAGCCTGTGTAAGTCAAAGAGATAGAAAAAAACACAGAGTGACACACAGCCCTGAACTGCCAGCTCTCCAACCTTGCAAATAAATCTCCTAAAGAATCTATAAAGGGGAATTTCACCAGAGGTTTGGTCTTTCCTTATTGGAACTAGAAGTCAGTTTACTACGAGTTCAATGCTGAGAGAGAGCTGTATAAAAATGGCAATGCAGATCTATAAAGTTGGAACTAGTAACGGATTGTACTGTGCTAAAAACAAAGAAGATTTTTTCCACATCTGGTTAATGTGTTGCAGAGAGCACAAGCTACTAGAAATTGATTGCCGAAGCAATATTGTCCTTTACTAATGTTAATGTATCCATAGATCCTCTTCATTTTATTAATTCTATACTGCATGAAAACCCTGGAAATAAATATGAGGCAGTAAATGCACAGCGGTTGCTAGACTGGTTTATGCTCGTTACTGGAAATGTAAAGAGATATCTTGGATACAGGAATGGCTAGGGAAATAGTGGGATATTCCTTTTATTGCTTAAATTGACAGCATTCCACAAATCCTCAAACACATTTGAACATATTAATGAAATATGGAGCCTAGCAGTCATTTTTTTTTGGATAGAGAATTCTTTGCCACTGAGTTACGAGCAACTTGAATGGGTAGACGCTATGCAGAAGGTAGCATTTTGCTATTTGTAAACGGATTTTATCTTCTAAAAGAAAATCTACAAAAAAAGATATGAGCCACAACGACATACCAGGTGTTCTGCAGGCCACTGTTACGTGCCACAGGTGAGCTAAGTGGTCATTTAGCACAATTGTGGCTAGAAGGAGCCATTCTACTCCCTTTTCTCCATGGAGCTCTGTCTTATTCGCCTACCATTACTTACCATTACTCAAGGTAAGTATCCAGTGCACCTACTACCTTAGGGTGACCTTATGAAAAGGAGGACAGGGCTCCTGTATCTTTAACAGTTGCATAGAAAAGGGAATTTCAGCAGGTGTCATTTGTATATATGGAGAACCTGGTGAAATTCCCTCTTCATCACAACAGTTAAAGCTGCAGGAGCTATACTAGAGTGACCAGATTTAAAAGAGGGCAGCTTTAACTGTTGTGATGAAGAGGGAATTTAACCAGGTTCCCCATATATACAAATGACACCTGCTGAAATTCCCTTTTCAATACAACTGTTAAAGATACAGGAGCCCTGTCCTCCTTTTCATAGGGTCACCCTACACTACCTCCAGTATTTGATTCATGTGTGACCCATTGTTTTCCCTTGCTCCCTATCTCTACAGTACAAGTAACCCAGATTGTGCTAGCATTCGCACAACCACGGATGGAGGAGGGAAGGATGGCGAAGGTTTCTCCCTTAGCTATCGACTGAAGGGAAGGCACAAATATGCCAGTTCTCTAAGCAAAATGAAAGGAGGGAGGAGGGTGTGTGTGCGAGAAACATATCTGTAAATCAGCCAGAGTATACGTCAAAAAGAAATAAAGGTTGTTCTCTCTTTCAGCAATCTCCTTCCCAACCCTCAGTTTTAATAACGGTATGAAAAGGCTAAATGCCATCTTGGCAGAAGCAGATCAAAGATCTGTAAGGAAGGGGGGAGGAATTATCCAAAGGGGATTCATAATGCAAGCTGGAATAATTTTAATACAAAACGCCCAGCAAATCTCATCCCCTCCCTTTCCGCCCCCACTGACAAATCGCCAGCTGAGGTAAATCCCAGATAATGAAACACTGTAAAGAAAGGCTCTATTTAATAATTTAGCCCCTGTCAAGAAGCTGGTATTGATTCTTGTTTCCAGCGCAGGGAGAGAATGTTATCTGCAGCCTTACAGCTCAATGACAGCATTGGCGGATTTAATCACCTCGCTAGCCCCTGCCACGCAATTCTTAAAACTGTCACCTCTGATTCTTTGTCATCCTGTGCCCATCCGTTCATATCCTACCCGCCAATGACGGCCACCTTTCCACCACCTACTTTGTCGCCTACAGTCAAAAATAAAATAAAATCGCCAGCTATTCACGTTAATAGAGGCCGTCAATCTGCATTTGCAGGGAAAGCATTTGGGGGTTGGAGGAGAGTAACATTGCTGGGCATAGCCTCAACTGAATTTTATCTCTTGTATTAATAAAAGTGTGCTGGATAGCTTAATAGTCGACCTAGCCTTGATACAGAGGGCGATTATTATACCGCTCCTAGGACATCTGCTCCATTGGAAGGGGAGGGATGGACTGAAAGAAACAAATCTAAGGAAAATGAGGCTTAAAAGGAAGGAGGAGGGGAACATAGCAAGGAATAATCAGTGTCTATATTAATCAGCATTACCACCCCCCTCCCCGTACCAAAACGGAAAAGGTCAAGCACAGCCCCACAACTAGCAAGAGGAAAATTAGCCCTGAATTAATTTAAAGCTGCAGCTCTGGGCGAACACAGAGCTGATTCATTCACAGACAGAATGAGGCCGTTAAACACATAGGTGTTTGTGGCTGGGCTGGACTTCATGGCCCCCCAGGGAAATTTGCATTCAAAAGCATTATCCTGGCGTAATAAAGAATTCTAGCCTCGGTACTCCGTTCTGAAAAGGAACCCTGTACGGGCATTATTCCTGGCATTTCACTCCCCTTCCAGGTGAGAGAAGCAATTCTTCCTTTCCCTTTATAACCCTTTGGATCACATTAAAATGATCCCGCAGGCCCTCACAACCAAGGTCATCATACACAGATTTTTCTATTACAGGGCACTGGGAGGCATTTCACAACTGTCTTTTTATGCACTTCTGCCTTTCCATCTACAGACTATAAATTGTTACAAGGCCCTGGGGCAATCCAGCTCTATGCTCCATTCAAATCAGCCTTCCAGGAAGGGAAGAAAAAGCTTCACAGACAAGATCCTTCAATCAAGTAAACACACAGGCAACAAAGGGCAACCGCACCGCCTCTAATAACGTTCCGGTTTATGCGGCAAACCCGCCATTTTTCAGGTCTTCGGACGTGCTGAGAGTTTTGCTCGGTATTCAAAGCACACCGGGCCCTATTTGCGTTTTTAAAGAACAGAACACACCGGGTCAAAAAGGAGCTGAAAACAGAGTCATGCTGCTAAATATATATATATATATATATATATATATATATATATATATAGTGACCATATGGAAAGGAGGACAGGGCTCCTGTATCTTTAACAGTTACATAGAAAAGGGGATTTCAGCAGGTGTCATTTGTATATATGGAGAACCTGGTGAAATTCCCTCTTCATCACAACAGTTAAAGCTGCAGGAGGTATACTAGAGTGACCAAATTTAAAAGAGGGCAGGGGACCTGCAGCTTTAATTGTTGCGATGAAGAGGAAATTTCACCAGGTTCCTCATATATACAAATGACACCTACTGAAATTCCCTTTTCAATACAGCTGTTAAAGATACAGGAGCCTTGTCCTCCTTTTCATATGGTCACCCTATGGATAATGCAATCAGTCCTGTTTAAAACTAGTTTCTCATATAAATGACAAATATGTATTTAAAAAGGAGAGGGGGAGTTTTAGATTCATTTGCTCCACAGAACATTTAATAATTTCTAAATAAAATACAATATCACACATCCATCTGTCAAAAAATAATAATAATGGAGCGTATGCCTTCTTTTTCCGTTAACCCAAATGTGCAACATGACTACAAACCTATCAATGGAACAGCACCATAGTTACTGCATGGCCCAGAAATGTGTCAGGAAGGATTTTTTAAATATTAAAAAACCTTTATAACAGGATTTATGCCCCGCTCTGCATGGAGATGTCCAGAGGGGGAAACCTTGGTTTTAAATTTTTAAAGGAGTTCCTAGTTGTCACAGTTATCGAGAAGCATTTGAAAAGCATCAAATCATACACACAGATGGCTCTGTATTCATTCACTCGTGGAGGCGTTACAAGTTTTAGGATACTTCCCTACTGGCAAGGAAGGAGAAATGTGATACGCATCACATCCAAGATATACAATATTAGGTTCAGAAGCTGCTACCCATTCTTACAGCTCGAGTTAAGCTTGCAGCAGGGATGGGGTAATCTCCAGTAGAAACCACTAAGTGGACAATGTGCTTGACAGACCGCTGTGCACTTATTATTATTAGTAGTAGTAGTAGTAGTAGTAGTAGTAGTAGTATCCCACCTTTTGCCCAATACTGGGCCTCAAGGTGGCCTTACAAAATTTAAAACATATACATTTTAAACATAGGAAAATAAATGTTCCAAAAAAATTATAATATTAAAACATAAACTTTATAAGTCCTTAACATAGATGAAAGACCAGGTTATTCTCCAAAGGCCTGCTGGAACAAACAAGTTTTCGCCTGCTTCCAAAAGCCCATCAAGGAGGGAGCCAGCCTAGCTTCCCCGGGAAGAGAGTTCGAAAGCACCGGAGCAGCCACCGAGAAGGCCCTCTCCCATGTTCCGACCAGGCACGCCTGTGAAGATGGTGGAACTGAAAGAAGGGCTTCTCCAGAAGATCTCAAAGCACGGGCAGGCTCATAAGGGAGAATACGGACTTTCAGATAACCTGGACCCGAACCAGGGCTGGCTGCCAGCTGATTGGCTGGCTTTTTAAAATTTCAATTTTTATGACACACTGCAAAACGCCATACTCACTTGCAGGGCTGCACAAACTATCACAGGCATATAGTATTAGTTGTGCTGATAGACCAACACCATTCTGCTGTTAGGATGTATAGTGACCCGGCCCAATGGGCTCTCCATAGGATGGACCATAACTTCCCCAGCCCAGCATACAGATAGGTGTGTTTGTTGGAGCAATGGGTGTTGTAGTCCAGTTTGGGTAAGACTGGCACAGGGAAACGGGAGTAGTAACAGCAGCTCCATGCGTACACACATTTCTGAGTTTTGGAAGACTGCCAGATGCATTTCCGTACCATTCAAAACCAGCATGAAGACAGACCTTCAGCGGCTTTCTGCAAGCGACATGGAAGCCAGGGGGAGGGAGGTGAATTCCTTTTCCCCATGGAGGAGCCAACAATAGACTTAGGCATGCAGCAATGTTTCCAACTAGGTGGTGGAATTCTCAACCCCTGGAATCTGTCCTCCACATTACAGTCTTTGAGATGGACTTTAAAGACTGTTTTAATTTCACCGGGCTTTTGGCCTTGACTGATGCAATTCCCGCCCCTGGTTCTGTTATATTTCTGTAGCTGGAGATTGTTTGGCTGCTGCTGGCGTTTCCTATTTCTTCACACGGTGCGTAGACAAACTATGCGGTTCTCCACCACAAGATATGGAGACAGCCATCAACTCCGATGTCTTTAAAAGAGGATTAGTCAAATCCATGGAGGATAAGGCTATCA